>NW_004754912.1:572639-575139 GCF_000188695.1 Salpingoeca rosetta | reverse complement strand
TGCGTCTCAGCAGCGATGAAACCATGAAAGCCGCCCTATCCTTGACCATGACGTGCGAGCATTACACAACAAAGGCGTGACTTGCTCTTGTGTTTGTGGCTGTGACTGTGACTGTGACACGCACCATCGTTCTACCACACCCACACCCCGTTGAGCCCTGATACATTGTCGTCCTTGGTGTTGGTCGGTTGGTTGCAGGCCCCTTCGGCGCCAAGCCGCTCATCTACGCAGGTTCGTTTCCAGGCGTGCTTGATTGCTTGCTTGCCAATGCGAATTGTCTTGAATTGTCAAGCAAGCTTCTTCTCAGCTGTTGAGTCGAGAATCATGTGCCGCACCGCTTTCCTGTTGAAGGAGGATCCACCACACATGTTAACACACACACACACACACACACACACACACACACACACACACACACACACACACATGCTCGCACACACACACACACACAAACATGCTCGCACACATACACGCAAACACACTGTGCAGATTACACGGCAAGTGGCCGAGCATTGGGGCTGGTCGAAGACTACATCCGAGATGTGGTGTTGCCGCTGTACGCAAACACGCACACGGAAGCATCTGCCACGGGCCTGCAGACAACACGGCTGCGAGAGGAGGCGCGAGACATCATCCGCGAAGCCTGCGGTGGCACACCCCAAGACCATGCGGTGCTCTTCACGGGATCCGGGTCGACAGCCGCCATCGCAGAGCTCATTGGCGTGCTCGACCTTGACATCAAGGATCGCCGGCGTTGTGCAACACAGGGCGCCGTCCCAGAGTCCAAGCGGCCCGTGGTGTTCATTGGGCCGTACGAGCACCACAGCAACGAGGTGAGCTGGCGGGAGACAACGGCCACGGTCGTCACCATCCCCGAGACGGCCGATGGCGCCGTCAACCTTGATGTGCTCAAGAAGATGCTCAAGAAGTACAGGAAGCGGCCGCTCAAGATTGGCAGCTTCTCTGCCGGCTCCAACGTCACGGGCGTGCTGACGGATGTGCCCGCGCTTGCCACGCTGTTGCACAAGCACGGCGCCCTCGCCTGCTTTGACTATGCGGCAGCAGCACCGTACGTGGACATTGACATGCAGCTTCGCAGCCACCCGTCCCACCACGCGTACCTTGACGCCGTCTTCATCTCCCCGCACAAGTTTGTCGGTGGGCCGGGCACCCCTGGCGTGCTGGTGGCGCGGCGTGAGCTCTTCCAGAACGCCACCCCTGTGCACCCCGCTGGCGGCACGGTGGAGTTTGTGTCGCCCACGCGCCACAAGTACAAGGCGGACATTGAGACGCGCGAGGAGGGCGGCACACCAGACATTGTCGGCTCCATCCGCTGCGGTCTCGTCTTCAAGCTCAAGATGGACATTGGCGTGCACAACATCCACGCCCTGGAGATGGCTGCACTCTCGGCGGCGCTCAAGGTTTGTCAAAGGGGGGGGGGGCAGGGGCGGAAGTTGTGTGCTGTATTGTGGTGTGTGTGTGTGTGTGTGCATGCATGCATGTGAAGGTGCTCATCTTTTCACTTACCGGATGCATTGCCTCCTCCTTCGAGCGCAACGACTGCCATCCCTCTCCTCCGATTCACACCGCTCACACAACACACAACACGACACAACACGACACAACACAACACAACACACAACAACACACAACATCACACAACATCACACAACACAACACGATACAACACAACATCCCTAACATCCCCCTTCCCAATCTGTCGTTGCCTCAGGTATGGACGAAGAATCCAAATATTGTGCTTCTTGGCAACCAGACACTGCCCAAGCTGACCATCACCAGCATCGTCATTCGCGTCGGCAAACGCTACCTGCACCACAACTTTGTCGTGGCCTTGCTCAACGACCTCTTTGGCATCCAATCCCGTGGAGGTGTGTGCGTGTGCGCGTGTATGCGCGTGCGTGTGCAAGTGCGTGTGCGTGTGCGTGTACGTGTACGTGTGTGTGTGTGTGTGTGCGTGCGTGCGTGCGTGCGTGCGGGTTTGCTGTTGGATGCACCAACTGGTCAGACAATCGGCTCTGCTTGAACTTGCCAGTGTGCGTGTTGGGTGTGACGTGACATTCCGTCAGCGCGACATATCATCACAGCAACGGTACTGAACGCGTGGTGGACCACACATGCATGTACACGCACTCATTACCCAAACAGGCTGTTCGTGTGCGGGCCCATACGGGCATCGCCTGCTGCACGTGACTGCACAGGAGTCGGACAAGTTCTCCGCGGAGATTGCAAAGGGAGCAGAGGGCATCAAGCCAGGATGGTGCGTGTTCGCGTACGTGCATGTGTGTGTGAGTGTGTGTGTGTTTACAGTGCGTGCAGGACCGATGGATCCGATTGTCATCCTGAGCATGCCGCCTCTGCTCACACGTGTTCATCCAGGCTCTCTCTCTCACATGGTACACACACACACACACACACACACACACACACACACACACACACACACACACACACACACACACACACACACACACACACTACG
>NW_004754912.1:570984-572096 GCF_000188695.1 Salpingoeca rosetta | reverse complement strand
ATCTTGGCCATGGCGACACCAGTGATGACGGCAGCGATGACTGAAGATGACGACGGCCATGGGTAAGTGCATTTTGCGTGTATGTGTGTTTGTGTGTGTCGTGTGTTTATGTGTGTGTGTGTGTCGCGTGTATGTGTATGCGATGCGGTTGATGTGATGTAGCTTGCTTGCTTGCGCATCGTGAACCATCATTGTATCAACAACATCTTGCTCTTTCAACTCTACCCTGTGTAACTGATGATTCTTGTATGCCTGCCTCTCTCTTTGTTCCTCCACTCGATCTCTCTCTCTCTCTCTCTCTCTCTCTCTCTCTCTCCCTCCCTCTCTCTCTCTCTCTCCCTCTCACGCACACACACACACACTCTCTCTCTCTCGCGCGCACATTGCTACTATTGATAGTGATGACAGTGGAACAGAAACTGGACCCATGGGCGCCGGCGTGAATGTGTGGACTTGATGTCCTCACAAGCTTGCTGCAGCAGTGTCACGTTTCGTGTGGGGACACGAATCGCTTCTGTTCTTTGTTTATTTCTCCGCTTATTCTGTTCTCTCATAGAACTCTGTGTTTGTGTGTTGTTGTCTGTCCATGAACCTAGATTGAGGCAAAACGCTGTACAGTCAGACACAGTCAGACACAGTCAGACACAGTCAGATACAGTCAGACACAGTCAGCCACAGTCAGCCACAGTCAGACACACACACACACACACACACACACAAATCACGCACTCAAGCCTCGCGCGGGCAAGCGACAACATGACAAGTTTTCCAAGGCACGAAATTTTGCTGTATCTTCAATGCCTCTTCTCTTCGCTATTTTCTCTGGGCGTGCGCCTCACCCCATTCTCGCGCTTATCCGAGACAAACACACACACATCGTTCGACAAGACCTTGATCCCAACACGGCACTCACTCACACACACATCAGTCACTGCACTCGTCATGGAGCAGGACTTGACGGATGATGGCAGCACTGGCCCCACGAGCACCAGCTCCTCCCAAAGCAACGTGCTACAAATGCTCCCGCAACTGCAAACAACAACAGCCGCCGAAAGCGACAGCAACAAACAGGTGCGTGGTTGTCATGTCTTGCCTGCTGCCGTGCATGCACT
>NW_004754912.1:558674-570884 GCF_000188695.1 Salpingoeca rosetta | reverse complement strand
CACACACACACACACACACACACACACACACACACACACACACACACACACACACACACACACACACACACACACACACACACACACTCGCGCGCGCACAGACAAGCAACGACAACGATGTATCCAACACCACCGATCCAGCCACGAGCACATCAACTCGTATGCATGACCAGCAGCAAGAGCAGCCACCAAACCCGTCATCATCGCTGGCATCAGCGCCCACATCGACAAGCGCGTCAATGGCCATGCTGGCCAACTTGATACCGCCACACTCTGACGTGCAGCAGCTGCTTGCCAGCCTCAGCTCAACCCCGCGCATGCAGTTCTCTGGCCAGGATACCCAGCAAACCGCAGTCACCATTCCGGCAGCGCACATGCTGCCGTTCCTGTCCATTGGGCCTTATCCAGCGCACACGGCAACGCCCTCCATGCATGGGCTGCAAGCACAACAGCCACAGCAACCAGCACAACAGCAGCTTCTTGAAGATGACCGGCAGTCCCAGAAGCAGGCACAGCAGCAGCAGCCCTCGCCATTGCCCCAGTTTCAGTCGCCCCACCAACGACAACAACAACAACAACAACAACAACAACAACAACAACAACAACAACAACGGCAGCAGCAACAACATCCTTCGTTATCGCAACTGCCATCCATGCTGCTCCAACACACCCCGTCATCGTCAGCAACAGCAACGTCCACAGCATCACCTGCCGTCCCGGTGTCCATCACTGACGACCGTGTTTCTGCGCCAGCAACGTCCTACGCAGACGGCAGCGAACAGCAGCGGGTGCCCACCTCCGCCGCACCAACGTCAGCATCTGTGGCGTCCAGTGTGAGCAGCTTGGATGCTGCGAATTCGCTCGCTGCCCTGGCTGCGGCTGTGCAGCGGCAGCACCCAGCACAGGAGTACCAGCAGCAGCAGCAGCAGCAGCAGCGGCAACGGCTAGGGAACAGCGCATTGTCAGCGGCGGCTGTTGGCGCTCACCCCCATGCCGCAACAACAACCCAGAGCATCTCCAGCACCACTCCCCAGGTTGCAGCCTTGCAGCAGCAGATCATGATGGGGTCCCTTGCGTCTGGGCAGACCCCGGCCACGGCAGGCCTGGTGCCCCAGCAGCGGCAGCCGTCAACATCCGGCGCGGACACGGCTGCCTTCCCCGCCGCCACGTCGCAGTCATCCAGCAGCACAGCAGCGCCAATGCCTGCAGGCACGACTGTGGCCAGTAGCACCACGTCAGTCGCGTCCATGGCAGCTGTTCTTTCGTCCGGTAGCGCGTTGAAGAGGAAGGGTGGCCACAGTCGCACTGCATCACAGGGACAAGGGTTTGAGCCACAGGGTCTGCTTCCGTCCTCGCTACGCCACCCACAGCACCAACAGCAGCAGCAAGGCCAGCGGCAGCGCGATGGCAGTGCTGAAAGCAACGCCAGCAGTGGTCAGCAACAGCACCAGCAACCACAGCAAGACAACCAGGCACTCCTCAACTCGCAGCTTGCGCACAGCATACACCTGCAGCACATGCTTGGCCTCTCCCCTGCACCGCGGGGGGCCACCCGCTACCTCCAGTCTGTCACCATCCCCGAGAACGTGCTTGTCACGCGTGCCTTTGCGGTTGTACTAACCCTCTCGCCGGCCTTCCCTTCGAAACCAAAGCTTGTTGGTTTTACCACGAGCGGTAACATGTTTGCGCTCCCGAGCGAAGCGGACGCAGCCATGTTCTTTGACCTCGAGGGCCACGACGAAGGTCTCATCATCCAGGTCTATTCACCTGCACATGCGTTCTTCGTGTGTATGAGCTTTTTTTTTTGTGTTGCGTGCATGCGTTGTTTGTTTGCATGTGTGAGTGTGCGCGTGTGTTTTCGCCTCACACACACACACACACACACAGACACATGCCGAATGTTGTCGCACGTAATTGTCCATCGGCCACCCCCCCCCCCGTTCCTTCGCAACCAACACCATCTCAAAACCGCCACTGCTGCCATTCTCCTCATCATCTCCATCATCAGGTTGGCTTTTATCACCGCAGCACCTCCTTTGGCCGCGTGCGCCTTTCAGGCAACTCGATTGCAAACGTGCGCATCACCAACGCCAAGTTTGGCGGGGGACGCATGCAACCTGCCAGCATCAAGGCCATGATGGCCGTGGACGCCACGCTGGGCATGCGCAAGAGCATCAGCTGCACCGCCAAGGTCACTGTCAAGCACTGCACACGCGGTACACAGGTCGGTGGTTTGACTTGCTTCAGCAGGCCGTGGCTGTCTGAGCGGAAGTGAAAGACAAGAGGACCCCGGGGGGGGGGGCGCAGAAGATGGTGCTGCGTCGCGTGCAAAATTCCGCTGTTGACCACATGTCACACACAGACACACAGACACACAGACACACAGACACACAGACACACAGACACACAGACACACACACACACACACACGCACACACACACACACACAGACACGCACACCCAGACAGACAGACAGACAGACAGACACACACACACACACAGACACACACACACTCACTCACCTTTTATGTATTTGCGCGTCGGCTGCAGGGTGACCGACACCTGATGCGGGTGATTGGCGAGGAAACATTCAACCACCCCATGCACATCATCTTCCACGGCAAGAACTGGAAGAGGTCGAAGGACGAACCCAACCCGCCAAAGCGCGCGCACATGTCGGATGCAAACATGGGGCTCTCCGTTCCAGCTGTCAGCAACGGCTCGCTCGTGCTGCCTGCACCCCAACCGCACACAGGCGCAGGCACAGGCGCAGGCACAGCTACAGCCACATCAGAGCATGGGGCACCAGGGCAAGTGTCACCAGGACAGGTAACGGCAGCGCGAGCGCCTACGGTGGGGCCTGGAGTCACAACAATGGCGCCAATGGATGGTCTGACGGCACACACGACGGGCAAGAACGGTAGCGAGGGAGCAAGCCAGGCTACAAGCGGACGGGGCAAGCAAGTGGAGTAATGTAAACAACATATGTGTGCGTGTGTGTGTGTGTGTGTGTGTGTGTGTGTGTGTGTGTGTGTGTGTGTGTGTGTGTGTGTGTGTGTGTGTGTGTCTGTGCTCTCGCGCGTGTGCCTCATCCACGCTGTGGATAATTTTATGTGTATTTGAATCAATCCTGAGTGAGTGTTCAACTGAATTGTTGAATTCTGGCCTTGTCTGCTTCATTGGTTGGTGTGTTTTGCGCCCGCCCCCTTCCATGGAGGAGAGCAAACAACTTGCCGGAAGTGCCTTCCGCAATACAAACAAGCAAACGGATAGTAGAAACCAGAACTCTGTGTGCCAGACAGCGCGTATGAACAACGTGTAGTAGGTAACACGGGGCGTGGGAGAAAGCAAACAAAGAGTCTGGTGCGAGCATCATCTGTATGAACAACAAGCTGAATCTCTCTCGTGGTGAAACACAAGAAACCATTTCCCGACAAGAACTCAGGGAACAGGCGCACACAAAGATACAGACAGAACACACACACACACATAGAGACAAACACAACACACACAGAGACAAACACACAGGACACACACACACACAACATACAGACACAGACACAAACGCACACGCACACGCACACACACACACACAGACACATACACACGCGTGCGCGCAATCAGACGTAGGAGGTGTGGACACTAGTGAGGGTGGCACGCTTGGCCTTCATTTTCAACGGAGAGCGCAACTGCGTTGGCATGGAGCCAGCACGTCGCACACCAGCAACCATTGTCGTGGGTGTCACCCCGCTGTGCATGTGCAAGCGCGCTTCGGAGAGAGCGGGCGTGTCAGACTGCGCACCACGTGTACTCGAATCAAAGCTGTACGCACCCGTTGAATCGTGTGACGCGGGGGACAATGGTGATAGCACATCCTCGTCTGCGTCTGTTGACGAAGCAGCATCCCCGTTCATGCCCTCACCATGCTCGCCAGACGCATTTGATGTGGGAGATGCAGACGTGTGTGCTGTGGCACCCCCATCACCCCTGTTGCTGCTGTCCTTGCTGCGAGCACCACGCGAGCTTCTTCGTGTTCCCAAAAGGCGCAGCGATAGCGATCGTCCCTTCTTCTTTGGCTTCGCCTGTGTCCCGCCCTGCGGTGTCACCGCCGACTTGTCATCCTCCACAGCTTCTTGCGCCTGCTGTTGCTGCTGTTGCTGCTGTTCCTGTTGCTGCTGCCACTGTCCGCGCATGATCCGTGCGCGTGCACTCGACGTCCGGCGAAAGCCCTTGACAGATCCCGACTTGTCCCGCGAAAAACGCCGCACACCCTGCTGCTGCTGCTGCTGCTGCTGCTGCTGCTGCTGCTGCTGCTGCTGCTGCTGTTGTTGTTGTTGTTGTTGTTGTTGTTGTTGTTGTTGTTGTTGTTGTTGTTGTTGTTGTTGTTGTTGTTGTTGTTGTTGTTGTTGTTGTTGTTGCTCCCCCTTCTTCTGTTGTTGCTCCCCCTTCTTCTGTTGTTGCTGCCCCTTCTTCTGTTGTTGCTGCTTCTTTGTGTCGTGTGCTGCATCAGCCGCTGTACTGGGCGTCGCTGCTGCTTCAGGCTCCGCCTCCTCCTTCACCTCCGGCAGCGGCGTTGTCTTCGGCGATGGCGCGTGCGGGTACGCTGGTGATGGGGAGGAAAACAACAGCCTCGTCGCAGCGTGTGGCGCAGGCGCAGCAGGCGACCGTGCCGTCGCTGTTGTTGTCGCCGGTGACATTGACATTGACATTGACATCCACACGGGGACGCTGCGCTTGCGAAGACCCGTGGTCGAGGTTGGCGCAGAATGCGCGTGCGGTGTTGTCGGCGTTGGTGCAGCGCTCACACGGCGCACCCGCCCAACGGGTGTTGTTGGCAGCGGGATCTTTGATGCAGACGCAGGCAGCGACACGCGTCGAGCACTCGATGACGGCGCCAGTGCTGACGGCGTAGTTGCTGCTGGTGCTGCTGGTGCTGATTTTGCTGGTGTTGGCTTGTTGCTTCGCTTGGGACCAGCCGACGTGGTCTCCCCTTCTTCAGCAAGCTGCTGCAAGTGGTCTCTGCCCTCCGTCGGCTGTTTCCGTGCTCTCGGAGAGCACAATGACGAAGAAACAGGCGCCGACCCAGGCCGCTTGTGCTTCGGCTGTTGTTCGTGAGGCGTGTGATGGTGCTGGTGCTGTGAGCTGCTGTGTAGTGGACTGGGTGAGCTGACCTTCCGGCCCTTGAGGCGGCTGGCACTGCCAACACCACTCCGACCGCTGCTGCTGCTGCTACCGGGGCCTTTACTGCCCCTGGTGGTGATCGCCCCACCACTTGCACCGCTTGTCATCTTCTTGCCACCACCACCGCTTTTATCGCGAACACTTCCTCGACTGCTGCTTGGTGCGCGACTGCTGGTGCCGCCGCCTGGTGTTGTGACATCGCGTTTCCGCTGTCCAGACGAGTGGCGACGCGTGCTGCCACTCTTTCGGCTCGACAGTCCACCATGGCCACCACGGCTGCTTTGATCGCCGCTGTCGCCACGGCGGCCTCGCTTCTCATCCGAGCGAGCACCACCACCACCACCACCACCACCACCACCACCACCACTAGCAGCAGCAGCAGCAGCAACACCATCACCAGGACCTGCAGTCTGCTTCTGTGTCTGCGCCTGTGTATGTGTTTGTGCAGTCGCTGCTGACGGTCCCGCGGGAAGCAGTGCTGTTGACGATGATGAGGCCGATGGGGCGGCAGAGGATGCCTGCGACGGCGTTCGCGAACCACTCCCAGCGGTTGGTGTGCGTGCACGCGTCTGTGTGCGTGGCTGAGAGGTGCCCCTCTTCGTGCCTGGCTTCTCGTCTTCTGCTCTGGTCTTTGACTTCTGTTTCGCTGCTGCTGCTGCTGCTGCTGCTGTGGACTGGCGTGCTGATGTCTTCCCTTCACAGCTGGTCCGTCCACTTGCTGCGTTCTTGGCGCCTTTTGTCTCAGCGGCTGCATGATTGGCATCTTGCTGCGAAGCCTCACTGCTCACAACAGCAGCTGCTGCTTCGTCACGTTTCGTGTCATCACTTTCACCCTTCTTCTCACCCACTGCTGCTGCCGTTGCTGTTGCCTCTTCTTGTTCTCCTTCCTTGTTCTCCGCCTTCTTCTTCCCACTCAGTGCCACTGCTTGCATCGCTGTGGTGGTCGTGACACCGGCACTCCGCCCAGCGGCAGGCTGCAACAGCAACAGCGGCTGCGATGGTGATGGTGCTGATGCCTGTGTCTTCACTGTCGTTGCCGGCGGCTGCGCGTGCAGTGGCGATGTCAGCGATGCGTTTGCACTTGCGGCCCGCGCGGACATACGCGCTGACGATCGACGTCGTGGAGATGTGCGCAGACCACCACGACTCCCGGCACCTGGCGTGCCAGTTGTGCTGGTGTTGGTGGTGGTGGTGGTGGTGTTCTTGTTGCTCGTGGCGACGGTGTTGCCGTTGACGGCGTTTGCGCTGCGCCGTCGTGGCAGGACATGGCCGGATGAGGAGCGATGAGGCGACCGGTGCTTATGTACAGGCTTTGACTGCTGCTGCTGCTGCTGCTGCTGCTGCTGCTGCTGCTGTTGTTGTTGTTGTTGTTGTTGTTGTTGTTGTTGTTGTTGTTGTTGTTGTTGTTGTTGTTGTGGGTGGGCGGGAGAGAAGATGGGCTGGCGGTGGCGGTGGAGGTGTGCGGGCGCGTGTGCAGACGGCGTGGAGCTGTGCCGGGACAGCGGCGAGCGCGGGCCCGCTGCCCCTGCAGGCGTGAACGTCGACGGTGACGCTGACGACATCGACCGACCTCTTGCCATTCCCCGAGACGGCACAACTGCCGTTCCTGCCGGCGTTGCTGGCGTGGACGACGACGACGCCTTTGCATGGTGAGGTGTCTTCTTATCACGATGACCGCCACCACCACCACCGCTGCCACCACCACCACCATCGTCACCATCATGGTGTGCGTGTGCATGGACGCTCTTCTCGTAGAGGTCGATGGCTGATTCAGATTCGATGTTGATGGCAATGTTGACGGCTTCTCCGTCCGCTTTCGGCGACAGCGTTGACGACGGGCTCCCACCGCCCTTCGACTGATCAGGGATGGGGGAGGCAATTGGCGGTGAGTGGTGGTTGCGTGAGTTTTCGGGAAATGGTGAGGAAAGGGGTGGGGGTGGGGGGAGAGGAGGGGTTAGGGGTTCCACGCTGCAAGCAAGGGAGCGTAGATGCAGAGTACACAACACAACACAGCACACACACATACACACACACACACACACACACACACACACACACACACACACACACACACACACACACACACACACACACACACACCCCTACCTGGGTACGGTGGACCTGAGGCGATTTCGTCAAGTTGACCACAGCAGCCTCCTCCCCAGACGGATGCGCATCACGCGCTGATGACGACGATGATGACGCCGGTGTCTTCGTGTTCGTTGCGTTGGCGTTGGCGTTGGCGTTGGTGGTGGAGGCCGTGGTGGTGGTGGTGGCTGTTGTCGGCGTGCCCCCTGTGCCAACAGCAAACCGTTGGCCAAACCCCTGCCGCTGCTTGCGATGCGTTCCCAGATAATTTTCGAGGCTGTCCCACCCGCCACCAACACGCACCACAACATGCTGCGTATGTGTGTGTGTGTATGTGTGTGTGTGTGTGTAGGTGTGTGTGTGTGATTGTGTGGAGTGTGCGTGAGTGTGTAGGTGTTTGCGCGCGTATGCGTGTTGTTGTTTGCGTGTGAGCTTGCACGTGTTTTGTGACGTCGACATGCAACTACAACATTACCCGGCACACACCTGCTACAACGCCACATTTTGCACCACCATCCACAAGTGCCCAACACACACGCACACTTCAAATTAATACAAACCCACGTTGCGGAAGATGCGGCAGTGGAGGACCTGTTTTCCAAGCAGATACTGTCCTTTTCCAAGCGGTTTCAGCATCATCTGCTTCACTTTGGACTCCTTCGACTTCCGTCGCCTCCGCCGTGCTGGCTGTTCCTGCTGCTGCGAAGCATCATCTCCACCACCCTCAACTTCACCATGGCTATGACTTGCGATGTCTGCATTCGTCGTGCCTTCCTCACCCTCACCGCCACCCTTTTCCTGTTCCTCACCTTTCCTCTGTTCTTCTTCTTCGTCATCATCATCATCATCATCATCATCCTCCTCCTCCTCCTCCTCGACGTCTGCGAGCGTGGCCATCACCGTCTGTATGTGCTCGTCGTTGGGCAGCGCCTCTGCCCGCGGCCCCGTCCCGCTGTCCCCGTCAATCTCCCGCTCAAACTCAACAAGCTGTGCGTGTGTGTGTGTGTGTGTGTGTGTGTGTGTGTGTGTGTGTGTGTGTGTGTGTTTGTGTGTGTGTGTGTGTGTGTGTGTGTGTGTGTGTGTGTGTGTGTGTGTGTGTGTGTGTGCGTGCGTGTGTGTGTGTGTGTGTGTGTGTGTGTGTGTGTGTGTGTGTGGTTGTGCATGCGTGTGAGACCGCTGGACATTTGTTTGCTTCGTGCTGCGTGTGGAAGCATGATCAGTTTTCAACACCAACACGGGACCCATTTCATCACCACCACCACCATCGTGGCCATGGCATCGCACCTGTGGGAGGACGGGCAGGAAGGGCGCCCCGCGGGCAATTTCCATCAGGCTGAAGAGGGACACGCAGGGGAGGGGCGATGAGGGTGTGTGGTGCTGGGGACATGCAGCAAGAGGAAGAAGAAGGGGGAGAAGAAGGAGCAGGCAGGGCAGCGATTCCAGAAGAGCAACGAGGAGAGGGCGAGGGGATGACAAGAACAGACGCACAGACACACACACACACAGACAGACAGACACACACAGACACACACACACACACACACACACACACAAACAGAGGCAGACAGGCACAGGCAGACAGATACACAGACAGACAGACAGACAGACAGACACACACACACGCACACAAACAGAGGCACACAGACACACAGACACAGACACAGACACACAGACACAGACACTTGTTCACAAGCACCTAGACGCACCAGTTGAGGATGTTATTTTCGTTTCTGAGCATGATAAGGTCGTTGGTCTCGAAGAGGCAGGCCTGCGGGGTGCCCACAGCCTTCGCCCACGCCAGGAACCCGGCAATGTTGTCTCGTGCCTGGAACGAACCTGGTTATGGCGTGGTGGAGCAAAGAAGATGACATCAAAGTGGCGTTGGTGAGATGTCACGGGAGTACCTGGTCATCCAACAGCACACCAGACCCACAACCAGCCAGACAAAATCACACACACACACACACACACACACACAGACAGACACACAACCAGCAAGACAAAATCACACAGACACAGACACAGACACAGACACAGACACAGACACAGACACAGACACAGACACAGACACAGACACACACAGACACACAGACACACACACACACAATACTGACCGCTGTCGACGCCGTCCTTGATCTTTGGCGGCTTGATGGTGGCCGGATCCTGCAGTGTGTGCCGTCGCCACTCGGACCGCTGCTCCCATACGCGCGTGGCCAACCGGCACAGCAGCGCACCGTTGCGGATGCCCTCGAGCAGTGTTTCCTCCGTCAGGTTCAGGTCGAACAGCCCTGCAACAGTCGTGGCGGCGGCAGTGGGGGTGATGGCGACAGGGGTGCATGAGGGTTGGTTTGTTGGGAAGGGGAGAGCACGACATCGATTTGTATGTTGTGGTGTGCAGATGGTCCGAAACGAAAGCACTCAACATACAAATGCACATACAAACACGCAAACACACCACACACAGACACACACACACACACACACACACACACAAACGAACGCACACACACAAACACAGACACACATACACACAATCTTACGGGAGAGCCAATCGGAGAGGTCTTCGCGGTAGATCTGAAGCCGCTCCAGCATGAGTTCAAGGCGGCGTGTTTTCTGGATGGACGAATAGCGCTGCTCAGCGGCCTTGTCGTTGCCGGCACGCTGCCGCCGGTTTCGCAGCACGGCGTCAAGAGACGTCTCGCCGCGCTTGGCCTTGTAGGAGGACCGGCTCTTGCGGCGGCGCAGCACGACCGGCGTGTCATCGGTCTCAGTCGACGCTGTTGTGCCGTCCGTCAGTGTCGACGACGAAGACGAACCTGCTGTTGTCGCTGCCATCGCTGTCGCTGCTGCTGTGGTCTGTGCGTGCTGGACAACGGGCTGCTGGTCCTGCTGGCCCTGCTGGCCCTGCTGGTGCGGCAGCGGTGCTGTCCTGTCCTTGCTGTCCTCGTCATTGTCTGTGTTGTCTGTGATCTGGAGACGGTTGGCCACCCTCTCCACATCCCGCCACATGCTATCATCAGCAGACTCAACAGGGTCCTCCTGATGCTGCTGTTGTTGTGTCGCCATGATGGCACCCCGTGTGGCTGTCTGTGGTGTGCGTGTGGCTGTCTGATGTGTGCGTGGTTGTTTGCGTGGTTGATGTGGTGTTGGAAGGAGAGCAGCAGCCAACGCCCAATCGAATGGCAGCGGTAGGCGCGAATTTATATGGTGTCGTGTCCAAATATGTCGGGCAGCGGAGGTTTGGTTGGATGATGTATGTGCTTTGTTGCGGCTGTCATGTCACACACACACACACACACACACACATGAACACTCGTTCATGTCATGTGTTGTTGCTTTGTTGCTGGGGTTCGTTGAACGCGACAAAGCAAGCGAAGAAGCAGGAGAAGAAGCAAAGGCGAAAGTAAGGCAACGAGAAGCGAGTGTCGTGGTGTAACACGGAAGAAGAAGAAGAAGAAGAAGCAGAAGAAGAAGAAGAAGATATCAGATCTCAAGCAACACGGCAACGTTGTTATTGTTATTGTTATTGTTATTGGTGTTGATGATGATGATGTCAAAGTGAGCACAAGACGGGAAAACACTGTTGTAAACAGTGTGCAAGTGTGCCAGGCGGCCGAGGGGCAATTTAGCGCGTGGGTTAGAAGCCCCAGCAGTCCACGTGCATGCAGAGCAGGAAGTCAGCAACATTGCGGCCCATCGCCTGCGTGACAAAAACACAATGGAACAAGCCGAGAGCGACGGATGCAGCGTGAGTAGGCAGGACGAACTGGTATTGGACTAAACTTTGAGTCGATTCTGTGCCAAAGAGCTCAGCAACATGCAAGCAAACCAATGAAGACACAGCAACAGCATACAATCACACAATGAAACACACACATGATGAAAACACACACACCTCACACAGCACACACACACACACACATACACAAACACACACACACACACACCTCACACACACACACGCACACCTCACACATACACAAACACAGCACACACCTCACACAGCACACACCTCATACAGCACACACACACGCATGCCCACACATGAACAACATCCAACAGCTGCCACTGTAGAACGTACCGCTGCACGATCAACGCCAACGCAGAGGCAGCACAGGAAGCCGCCACACGCCAATCCAAGCGCAGTGTCTGTTTGTCGCTGCTCCCGTTCCCGCCGTTCCGCAGTCTCGCGATCCCTGCCTTGCAGTTGGCCGGTGGGTTGATGCGCAACGACCGGCGGCTGCTGCTGCTGCTGCGGCTGATACTGATACCCTTGGTATGGTGCCTGCTGTTGGGGCGGGTAGGCAGCCTGGGGCGGGTACCCTTGTTGTGGGCCAGGCGCTGTGTATGGTGTCGCCGTCGGGATGGCGGCGTTGTTCTGCATTCGTGCCAAAGGATGCGTACAAAAATGTGTGTATGTGTGTGATGTGCGTGCGCGTGTGTGTATGTGCGTGTGCGTGTGCGCGCGTGTGTGAATGGGTGTCTGTGTGACTCAAAAGGATGCATGTTGCAGCGCTGACAGCACAAGCGCACGCTGCGGTACCCATCGCAGTAGCCAACGCACTTGTGTCGGGGAGTAGGGGGGAGGTGCGTCCGCCATTGCCTTGTTTGCTTGCTTGGGTTGTTGTCGTCTTTCGTCGTTGGCCGCCTTGCTTTTGCTGCTCGAGGAGTGATGAAAATTAGCCATATCTTCATCTAATCGTCATTTATGCACTTGTGAGCCGCCAGCAGCAGACGACACACCATGGCTGACGGTGAGCGTCTCGTGTGTGCGTGCGTGTGTGTGTGTATGTGTGTATGTGTGTGTGTGTTCAGTGTTCTTTCTACTGATGATGGTGCTCGCTCCTCTTCCACCCTTTTCCTCACACACGACCACACACACACACACACACACACACACACACACACATGCACACGCACACGCACACACACACACACACA
>NW_004754912.1:539708-558574 GCF_000188695.1 Salpingoeca rosetta | reverse complement strand
CTACTACTACTACTACTACACACACACACACACACACACACACACACACACACACACACACACACACACACACACACACACACACACACACACACACACACACACACGCACACGCACACTCACTTACACACTTTCACACACACATACACATACACTCACTCACTCACTCACTCACTAACTCTCACACGCCTAAACTCGCAGGTACCTGAAGCGCATGAAGGACGCATCAGACCAAGCAGCAAGTGCACACTAAGATGGCCGAGCTACAACTTTTTGTGTCTATGGGTCTTCCTTCGCCTGTGCAGTGGACGTATTCCGTCAGTGTGGTTCATGTTGTAATCAGTGCCGTCAAGGCTTTCCGCTTGGCATCTTGTGCGTGTTGACGTGAATTTGGGGTTGACAGTGCGTCATGTCTCTGTCAATGATGTCAATGGCTACTTTGTAGATGTGCCCCAAGCACGTTGGATTCCGTGTGTGTGTGTGTGTGTGTGTGTTGTTGTTCTTGTTGTGTGCCACTTTACATGTGATTTGCAATACAAGCGTTGCTTGTGTGTTTGAGCGCGTAACTTCAATTCACAATCCACTCGACGACGTGATACATGCACTTGCGACAACACACGTACACGTACACACAGACCACACAGAGACAAGGACGCACACACCCCTCATCCCTCCACACCCAAAAGGAAAGGAAGTATTGATGCAACTTGGGCAACTATATCACTCGTACTCCGCCGCCCCCACATTGCAACAAACACCGCCACCAACAAACACGACGACAACAGTATGCACGCATGGTGCCTGGACGTGGAGACTTGAAAATCAACGGGCAGCAACGCAACACACCACTCCGACAAAGGGTTGCACTCAACACATCACCACTCCGACAAAGGGTTGCACTCAACACATCACCTCCACGCAACAAAAGGGAGACAAAATACGCAATGGACAAAAGCAAAGCAAACAGAACGACAGTGTTGGGGGGACAGAATAGGAACTACAGCTTCACAACAACCACAACAGCAAGAAAACGTGGCACAGATGATAGTGGTTGGATAAGGGACTGGATTGTGTGACGGGTAACAAAACCAACAGCTAGCAGCTCACTCACACACACACACACACACAACACACACACACATGTCAACACATCCACGACACCACACACACACACACACACACACACACACACACACAACATACAAAAGCACATGCACCCGCCCCATCACAATGGCTACTGTGCGCCGCCCTGCTGTGCCTTTGCCTGGAGGGCCTGCAGCTGCTGCACGACCTGCATGAAGAGCTCCGGCGGCACCGTTTGCTTGAGCACTTGCAGCAGCGCCGCGGGGTCCTGGTACACCCGCAGCGCATTCACAAAGCACTGTGCAGCCTTGTCAAACTCGCCTGCAGGGTGGAGCGTGGGTGGCGATGGTGGAAAGGGAGAGAGAGGAGGGGGGGGGGGCGTGGGAGGATGAGGAAGGGAAGGGGGTTGTGGCAAATGGTGATGCATGGGATGCTTTGACTTTTGAACGGGAACAAGAAGGGAGTACACCTCACTGAAGAACGCACAAACCCACATATGCACACGCACACACATGTACACACACACATGTACACACGCACATGTACACACACACACATGTACACACATATGCACATGTACACACACACACATGCACATGAACACACATATGCACATGTACACACACACATGCACATGCACACGCACCTTGCTGCATTGCCTCCTGACCAGCGGCCATGGTGTCAACAAAGTACTGCTTCAGCGCACGCTGATCCCGAAGCGTCTCGGGCTGTTTTCACAAGAGACACATGAGAGGTGAGGACATGAGAGTGGAGGCCACGAGGGGAAAGGAGGACACGGAGATGGGGCTACGAAACGAGAGCATAACCCCAGACAAGGTACAGCATGGAATGGTGTCTACGCGTGGAAAAACTCACCGCGGGGGAGCCGTCAGCCTGAACCTGGGCCTTGCGCTCCTCCTCTTCCCGCTTCTTTTGCAGGCGGCGCTCTGTTCATGGGAGAGCAGACAGGGTGAATGGCAACAGAGTTGCAGGATAGTGTACACGCACTCGGAAACAAGCGTGCAGCCGCAGTCGACAAAGGCACACAAACGCAAAACACACACACACACACACACTCACAGACAAGCGAGAGCGAATATGCACACGCCGCCAAGGTACCAACACAAGCAACAGGCACGCCCACGTTTACACACAACCACAAGGACACAAGGTCGCGTCAGCTCAATCACCACATGTGCACGTTTGGGACACAGTCCGACGTCCAACACAGGGGCGAACGCATGCAAACGTACTCTCGGCAAGCTTCTCGCGGAAATCAGGGGCAGAACGGCGCTTCTGGTCAAAGTAGATGCAGTAACCAACAACAGCCGTGGCCACGGCGAGGCCAGCGATGGCAAACTTGTTACCAAGCACAGACGTCATCTCGACGGTGGGGTAAGTGTGTTTGTTTCTTGGAGGAGGGGGAGTGGGGAGGCGAAGGGTGAAGCGTGAGGATGTGAGGAGAGGTGACAACAACGGCGAGGGTGGGAAGACACGGGAGAAAAGGTAACACGAAGCAATGGAAACCGCTCAACACACACACGTGGGGACCTTGAAATAGGACAAGCCCTATTTATAAGAACACTGTCAGTGTGTGTGTGTGTGCGCGTGTGTGTGAGTGTGTGTGTGTGTGTGTGTGTGTGTGTGTGTGTGTGTGTGTGTGTGTGTGTGTGTGTGTGTGTGGTGGTGTGTGTGGAGGTGTGTGTGTGTGTGTGGAGGTGTGTGTGTGTATGTGTGGAGGTGTGTGTGTGTGGAGGTGTGTGTGTGTATGTGTGGAGGTGTGTGTGTGTGGAGGTGTGTGCATTCATGTCAGTTCAATAACTCACATTCATCACACACGTTCACACACTCATTACACACCACACACGTTCACGCATGCACGTTCACACATACGCGCGCGCTCGGGGTTGATACGTTTAAAGGCAGTTTGGGGCAAAAGTATGCACAAAGAAGAAGAGAAAGCCGAGCAAATCAATCCAAAAAACAAAAGGGAATGTGGCCCCATCATCAACAACAACAACAACTACAACGACAACAACAACAACTACAACGACAACAACAACAACTACAACTACAACAACAACAACAACAACAATAACAACAACAACTTAAGTAAACAGCAGCAGCAGCAGCAGCAGCAGCAGAGCACCACAGCGAAAACGGATCGGGCAGGCAACAAGCTAGCCTGGCTATCAACGAAGCGAAACGGCAGATGGACTAAGACACATATTTCACCTGCAAGTTACACGTTGCGCACACAACAGCACCACGGCAATGCCCACAACAACAACACAGCGCTGTACACAGCGCGCACACGAAGCCAACGGACACCTGGTTGTCACACCACTGCATCACTCGACGCCTGCTTGGTGCTTCATGTGGAAGAAGACACGGAGTTCGCCCATGGCGTCGGCAGAGACCACGCCAAGACGCGCCCCAAAGCTGTCTGCACAGTCCTGCGGCGTTGCAATCGCCTGTGTCACTGCAGCAGAGTGGCCTGGTGCCGTGGTTCGGAAGTGAAGGCAGGGGGGCGGGGGAGGATGTGTGCGAGAGGAGGCATGTGTATATGTGTGTGCGTGTGCATGTGTGAGCAAGTGAGTGGAACAGGGAGTGGTGTGGATGTGTGTTATTCTCAGTGTATGCAATGCATGCATGAATGCATGAGAGTGCATCAATAACAGGCCCATGCAAAGCCGCACACGTACACACACCTGCAAATGAGTAGTGCTCAGGGTTCTTGTCGCGCTGCACACGCCTGTGTTTGGTGTGGTGCAACGACGCAGAATGTGAGCCGACGCCAGTTGATAATCACGACAGCTCGCACAAAAGAAAACCGCGAGTGTACGTGCATACACAGAGGCGTATGCGCGCACACACACAGGCGCAGATACACACACACACACACACACACAGACACACGCACACACAGACACACGCACACACAGAGGCGCAGATACACACGCACACACACACGCACACACACACACACACACACACACACACACACACACACACACACACACACACACGGAGACAATCCCAACAAGTACACGCACTTTGCGTGCGGCGGAAATGTCCTGACTGTTTCCCACATGTACACGCGGCGGTTCTCTGATCCGGCAACAATGTACTTTGCTTCGGGACTGCTCATCCAGTGGCGTGGCGGTGGACAGAGACACGGGCATGGAGGCAGCATGATTCTAAATGAGAAGCATGGCACAGACGCCCGCAAGCAGAATGGACACTGGTGCGAGACAGCACGCACGCACGCACCCACGCACGCACCCACGCACACATGCATGCACATACACACACACACACAGACAGACACGCACACGCACACACACAGACAAACACGCACACGCACACACACACACACACACGTACCTGAAGACTGCGCGAATGAGGCTGGAGGAGTTGTAATAGCCCTGGAACTTGCACACGCGGGAGTAGTCCTTGAGGTCGAAGATGCGGATGCGGCTGTCGTTTGAGGAGACGAGCAGCAGCGAGCCGTCTGGCGACACATCCAGCCCGCTCACCTTCGCCCCAATCTGCGAAAAGAACAAGAAAGGCGGGCAGGGGGTATTGTGTGTGTATATGTATGTATGTGTATGTGTGTGTGTGTGTGTGTGTGTGAGAGAGTGTGTGTGTGTGAGTGTGTGAAGCAAGTTTGGAGCAACAAAGGCAGCACAGCAGGCACGAAAATGGGATACAGTGCTCCTACTCACACGCATTCAAGCATGCATACGCATTCAAACACGCAAACTCATTCAAACACGGATACATGCAATCATACCCACGCATACATGCACATACGCGCACACAAGTACACAGAGCACACAGAGCACACAGAGCACTCCCTCTGATCTAAGATCACGGAATCTAAGCCTACATGCACGCTTGCACAGAACAGCCGCTGGAGCACCTTGTTGCCCTTCTTTTGAATGTGCAGCGCAGTGTGATAGCGCAACTTCTGCTCCGTGTCACAGTGGAAAGTGGAATACACAGAGTTGGAGTGAAGTAGGCGGAGGAGGTGGTGGTGGTGGGCAGGAGGCGGCATTACCGCGATCAGTGCAACGTGTAAGGGGGAGTTTTTTAAAACGGGGAGGGGGGGGCAACACGAGTGAGGCGAGCAGACAACGAAACGGGAACACGCGGTGCATGCCTATCACACCAACACACACACACACACACACACACACACATCAGCCATCATGCAACACATGAGCGATCATGCAACACATGCGCTACTATACATTACGCCACTTGACTGACAGGACACACACCAAGCCGGACCGACGCCTCACGTTTGCGGTGTCGAGGAAGACGCATCTGCCGTCGTACGTGCCGGCCACAATGTGTCGCCCGTCGTTGATGAAGACCGCAGCCGTCACAAACGAATTGCTGTTGCTGCGCACTGTATCCAGGGTGGAATGGGGAGGGGATTGGGAGTAAGAGCACGCGTGCGTGCATGTGTGTGTGCGTGCGTGGTGTGTAGTTGTGAGGAGGTGGTCGTGAAGGATGTGTGATGGTACTTACACAGACGCAGACACACACACACACACACGCATGCACGCACCCCCCCCCCCACAAACACGTGTGCACGTCACAACCGCCGGATAACTCCGCTGCCACACGGCAAGAACGGACCTTCTGGGATGATTTCCTTCTCCATGATCATCTGCTGCTTCTCGATGTTCCACATGCGCACCTTCGAGTCCATGGACCCGGACATGAAGTACAGCTCGTTCTGGTGGTGGTGGTGGAGGGAGGACGTTGTGGCGGAGGAGATGTTTGTGGTGGCGGTGAGGTGAATATCATTGTGGGTGGAGTCATTAGGGAGGAGCGCCACGTTGCATGCAGCCAGACGGACAACTCGACAGCCAGACACACACAACTCTGCACACACGCGCGTGCGCGCATCAAACATCACCACCACATCACCACCATGCCTCCCCCGCCCCAAAACAAACACACACACACACACACACGCAGACACACAGACGCACACACAGACACACACACACAGACACACACACGAAACCGGCACCTGTGGGTGGAACGCGAGGGCGGTGACAAAGTCGTGGTGCTGGAAGACAATCAAGCACTCCTTCTTCAGAAGATGCCACAGGCGAACTGTCATGTCCATGGATGACGACAGCAGCGCTGAGTTGCCCTTGGCAGGCGTCCAGCACAGGTCCAGAATGTCGCCCGTGTGCCCATAAAACTCGCACAGCGGGGTTGGGTGCAGCACGTCCGTCTCGCTTGGCTCCCGGATCTCGCGTGTTGCGTAAGCAGGATCCCCACGACTGTCAATCAGGGACTGATGCAATTCCGCAAACGCCTCCTTGCGCGCCCACACGCGCACGACGCGGTCCTTACCGGCCGTTGCCAGCATGCGCTCGCACGCGGAGAACTTCATGGCCCACACCTGTCCGGAGTGGTGGCCCTTGATGCGCTGCACAAGATGCATGTTGGTGAACACACGTGGCCTGTCCTTGCTCACGTTGCCGCGCACACGGAACACCGTGTCTTTGCCGCCGCCAAACACACCCTCGCCATCATCGCCATCATCGCCATCGTGCCGCCCGCGCGTGTGTGTAATTGTGAATTCTCTCGCGCGAGCAATGAAGCGCGACACACGCGCGCGCGCAGCCGTGGACACGGACGACAACGTTGCTGACGCCGACTGTTGTTGTTGTTGTTGTTGTTGTTGTGAATCTGAGTCCCCGGTTGCGTCTGTGGTCGTTGCATGTGGTGTTGGTGCGTGCGCAGTATCAGCCTGCTGCTCACTGCTGGAATGGGAAACACCTTCGTCATCGCCACCAGCACCACGCGACATCTCGTCACGGCCACCGCCGCTACTGCCACTGTTATCACCAACACCAACACCAACACCAGCACCAACACCAACACCAGCACCATCACCACCTCCTTCACCTTCACCTTCACCACCATCATCAGCACCAGCATCACCGCGATCACCAACATCAGGTCGGGTCCTGTCGCCCTTCTTTCCAGTCAGGCGAGCGCGGACGGCAGCGCGGGAACGGATGCGACTGAGTGTCGACGCCAGCGCAGTGGTGAGGCCCGTTGACCCGCGGTGCTGCTCGTGTGCTGATGACGACGATGGCGACGTGGGGGACACGTGGCCGCTGACAGGCGCACTCTTGCCGCGGCCCATCACAGCCGTGTGCACGCTCGTATCCGCACTGTTGCCATCGCCCTTGCCGCTGTGGTCACGATCAGCGCCATCGTGAGCACGGGGACCACCATCACCACCAGCGCTGCCCTCGGCCGTGTTGGCTGGTCTGGAGCGAAGGCGGCGGCGCCGGCGCTTTGAACGCTTCTGCTTCTGCTTGTGGTGATGGCTGTGCTGTGTTGGCGACGCCGGCTGTGTCGGGTAGTCGTTGGTTCGCCGCATCATCTGCACAGAGAGCGGGGAAATGCCTGCAGGCAAAAGTCGCTCTGCATCGGAGAGCGCAATCACTTCGCCAGTGTCCAGGCACTTGACCTGCACGCGCTTCAGAATCTCCTGCGTGTGTGTGTGTGTGTGTGTGTGTGTGTGTGTGTGTGTGTGTGTGTGTGTGTGTGGAGATGTGCGTGGAGGTGTGTGTGTGTGTGTGTGTGTGTGTGTGTGTGGAGGTGCATGTGTGTGTGGATGTGTGTTTGTGGATGTGTGTGTGTGCGTGTGTGTTGATGTGTGTGGAGGTGGCTGTGAGAGCTGTGGTGGCAATTGACGTGCGTGTGCGCATGTGTACATGTGTGCGCGCACAAAAGTGCTCAAGCAGACAGCGTGAACACCAACACGTCGCCACAACAAGACATCACAAACAACCCCCCGCCCGCCCGCGAGGATAACAGGAGCTCATCCATGCGAGCACATGCACGCACATCATCTGTCAGGCCGTCCTTGAGCCCGGGAAAGTTTGTCGGTGACATGGGTGGTGTGCGCATCAAGTGCCCACCATATCCATGACCATCCCCATGACCATCGCTGCCGGTACCAGTGCCGGTGCCAGCGTTGCTGTTCTCCAGATGCACGATCGCCTGTGTGCTCTCCTCACTGGAGAGGGCAGAGTCACCACTCTGTTGTTGCTGTTGTTGTTGTTGCTGTTTGTTGCCCTGCTGTGGCTGTGATTGAGACTGGTGGCTTGGTGTGTTCTGTTGTGACTGCGGTGCTGCTGATGATGGTGGTGGTGGTGGTGCCTGCGGTGTTGCTGCTGGTGCAGCTGACTGCTTCTTGCGCCGCCGCCGCGGAGGAGCAACGGGCGGTGGCGGCGATGACGATGGTAATGTCCTCGATGCGCCCTGCGCGGCTTTGACGGCGGCGCGTTTCGTCCTGGCCGGCACCTTGATTGCCGCTGATGCTGACGCTGTTGGTGCGGTTGCTGGCGTTGATGGTGTGGCTGTGGCAGGGCTGTCTGCGGACGCGTGATGGCTTGCACGTGCTTCGGCGTGTGTCGGCGCAGCAGGCGCCTGTGTCTTGGTGGCCACATCGCTGGGTGAGACCGTGAGCGACGCAATGTCAATGTCTTCCACGGCGCCGTTGTCGGCGATTTCTGCGCTGTTCCGCGCCTCCTCCACCAGCACCTGCGATGGCCGCCGCTTGACCGGTGTGGCGTCGTCGTACACCCAGGTTGTGGTTGGCGACAGCGGATCGCAGCCAAGGATGGGGCCTTCGCCGTCGCTCCCACGGCCATCCTGCTGCTGCTGCTGCTGCTGCTGTTGTTGCTGCTGCTGCTGCTGTCGCTGCTGCTGCTGCTGCTGTTGTTGCTGTTGTTGCTGTTGTTGTTGTTGTTGTTGTTGTTGTTGTTGTTGTTGTTGTTGTTGTTGTTGTTGTTGTTGTTGTTGTTGTTGCTGTCGTTGTATGCTTGACAGAATGAGGCTCGGTGTCAGCTGCACGCCGCCTTGGCAAGGCACAGCAAAGTCTTCGTGGACCAAGTCGTCGTCGTCGTCGTCCTGCTCGCCTGTGCCTTCCTCACCGGCATCATTGCTGCCACCGTCAGCACCGCCGTGGCCCTTTTTGCTGCTGTTGGGGCTGCGCGTTGTTGACGACGATGCGTGGGGGAATGTGCGCTCCTTCACCAGGGCGTCCCACATGACGTTGGTTTCTTCATCACTGCTCAGCTCGCTGCAGGCAGACACGAACTCGTCATCAGACTCATCGTCTTCCTCGTCCCCTGATGAGGAGTAGTAGTAGCTGCCGTCCTCCTCGGACTCTGACATGTTCTTCCTCCTTCCCTCCTGTTATACTTCCTTGACCCTGCGGCGTTGTGATGAGTGATGGGTGGCGAGCACCGTGAGAGTCGATGTTGGCAGAACACAACCAACCGGCACTGCCAACAACACAAACCAACACAAAAATCACACTCACATACACTCACATGCACACACACAAGCACATACACATTCACACGCAAGCACATACACACATACACACATACACACATGCACGCATACACCAACCCACACCACCACTTGTATGTGCACCTTCACCTTCGTTCGTCGACGTTGTTGCCACACCGCACCGCACCACCTCAAACAAACACCAAGAAGCAAAGGCCAAGCAAAAGCAAGCGAGAGCGCAAGTGTGTGGGCGTTGGATCGGACCCGACAAACCAATGAAAATACGGCGAATCGTCCATACTCCTGTTTTGTTTTACGACAGCACAAAGAGTAGCAACAGGGCGTGGCCTTTGGCTGACGAAGGGGAAGGACAGCGGAGTAGCGAAGATGGCGAAGCAAGGAGCGAAGTGGCGAAGCAAATGTCAACACACACACAGCATTCCATTCAGCCAAACCAAAACACCCAACGCACCGCAGCAGCAGCTTTGCTTCTTCTTGTTGGCATGGCTGGTCTGTATCCGCTGTTGCTCCTTGCTTGCTTGCTGCACTTGTTGGCTGCTTGGTTGCTGTTGATGTGAAGTTGACGTTGGGGGTTTGCCAAGCAAGTTTGTCAGAGTGGTCAGTCAGCGAGACGCACGCAAAGGAAGAGAGCAAAAAAGGGAAGGGAGGAAGCAAGCAAGAAAGAAGAAGAGGCGGGAGGTGCACAGCGACGACGGCGACGACGACGACTCACCGCGCCAAGCAAGCTATCACAGGACGGCACGTTCAATTCCAACGCACCCACAACAAGCACAGCAAATAGCAGGAAACACGTCAGCCCGCACACACCAGCGACGACGTCTCTTCTTGCGAGGTGAGTGTGTGTGCGCGCGCGCAAGTGTGATGTGTGACGTTGGCGTTGGCGCGGTTTCGCCACCATCAGGGCACCTGTGGCATGCGCACGACGACGACACTGCGTGACGAGCCCATACTGCATGTGTGGATGTGTGTTGGTGGGAACGCCACAGTCACACACTTGAGTGTACCTTGTGTTGCCGGCCTGTCTCTTGTTGAGCTCGTCACCACTATCGTGTCATCCGGGTGATGACGCTCGAGGGGCGGGCAGTCGAAGTGTGTACATTCACGACCACACACAAACGCACCTACATACCACACGCAAAGCAACGCGCCATCGTTCACACCTGTTCCCATCACACACTCTCAAAACTTACATCTTGTGCGTGCATCTTCCGGCGCTGTTCATGACGTGTGTGTGTGTGTGTGTGTGTGTGTGCATGTGAATGAGTGCAGGTGGCACCAAGCACAAAGCACAGGACGCAACAAGCAGTCGCAGGCCACAAAAGCGGTCGGAGCGCGTAGTAGGTGCAGGATAACCAATGAACATGGATGGAACTCAGGGGGCGCAGATGGTCATTGTTCTTGACCAAGGTGCGACCTTATGCACCACCTCCAGCACGGACAAGCTTCCACACGACGACACCAACAGCAGCAGCAGCAACAACAGCCTTGATCGACAGCAACAGCAGCAGCAGCAGCAGCAGGGCGTGGGTGGTTCGCAAGACAACAACCCTCCATATCGCACTCCAAGCTACAAGTCTGCCACTGCAAACGTCAGCAAGCACAGCAACGAGGCAAGCACAACAAACACAGCACAATACCACCACCAACAGCAGCAGGAGCAGCAGGAGCAGCAGCAGCAGAGCGGTTCGGTGTCAACAAGAGTGACGGGTGCGGCCAACTTGCAGCTGCCAGTGACATCAAAGACCAGGGGAGACACGAGCGGAGCCTCATTCCGGTCCACAACGGCGCTGACAGACACAGAGGGCATCTATCACTTTGACACGTCGCCAACCACCCCATACGACAACAACAACAACGACGACGACAACGACAACGTGCACAACAAACAGCGTGGCGTTGGCAGCATTGCCGCCGTTGGTGGTGAACGTCGACTAAGCACAGTTGCAGTTGTGGAGAACGAGGCGTACGGTGGCAACGGTAAGCGCGAACGGCCGACAACAGCCCCCGCGCGTGCAGTCAGATACGCGCGCACACGCGCGAGAACGGCAAGTGGAGGTGACAACGAGGAGGAGGAGGACGAGGACGACGACGGGTTGCTGGGGGCGAGTGGCGAGAGCGAAGAGCTGTGTGTAACGGGCGACGGAAACACACCAGAGCCAATGCAGCTGCCGCGTCGACTCTCAGAGGCATTCAACTCGGAGCTGTCGACCGACTTTCTCATCTACCTCAACCTGCAGACAAGCAAGATCAGGAAGCGCGCGAGCTCCAAACGGCGCAGCAAGAAGAGGGCATCGAGTCGACGCCGACGCCGACGCAGCAGCGCCGTCCACGCGGCCGAATTCGCGCTCATCGACATCCAGTCCCGCGGTGTGTGTGTGTGTGTGTGTGTGTGTGTGTGTGTGTGTGTTTGTGTTTGTTTGTGTGTGTGTGTGTGTGTGTGTGTGTTTGTTTGTTGTTTGTGTCGATGTGTGTGAGTGTGTTTGGTTGTTTGTTTTGTGTCTATGTGTGTCGATGTGAGTGTGTTTGGTTGTTTGTTTGTCTGTGTCTATGTGTGAGTGTGTGTGTGTGTTTGCTTTGGTCGTGTTCCAACTGCTCTTGATGCCTCCTCATCCACCAAACATCACACCTCCTCCCTTGCCACCACCACCACCAGAGGGGAGCCAGGCATCCTTCCGCATCCCACGGTCATCGGCCGGCACACGTGACGCGGTTGCACACACGCACGCACGTGACAACGACGACAACGACGAAGAGCAGCAACTACAGGCCCACGCCACTGCTGCTGCGCCCAGCGCGGACATGCTCGCCACGTGCAACGACACGCAACGACCTGCAGACGCAGAGGTGAGGACTCCGTGTGTTTGTTTGTTTGTTTGTTTGTTTGTTTGTTTGTTTGTTTGTTTGTTTGTTTGTTTGTTTGTTTGTTTGTTTGTTTGTTTGTTTGTTTGCTTGCTTGTTTGTTTGTTTGTCTGTTTGTTTGTCTGTTTGTTTGTTTGTCTGTCTGTTTGTTTGTCTGTTTGTTTGTCTGTTTGTGTGTGGCAATCACCCAAAGGGCTCGGTGACGTCTCTCGTTCGAGTCGCAACATGCACACATCCTCACATTGCGCCCCTCACCACCACCACTGCAACAGCGTGTGCCATCTGACACGGAGATGCATTTGCGAGCGCTGAGCACGATGAAGAGCAGAGAGGCGGCGTGTCGGGAAACGGTCATTCTCGGCGCTGACGAATTCCTGCACTCGGAATCCCTCAACGATGACTACTCCTCTCTCAAGACAGGTGCGTGCCGTGTGTGTGTGTGTGTGTGTGCTCTGTTGTGTGTGCTCTGTTGTGTGTGTGTGTGTGCTCTGTTGTGTGTGTGTGTGTGTGTGTGCTCTGTTGTGTGTGTGTGTGTGTGCTCCGCAGGGACGAGCAGACTCTTAGAACTTTATAAGCCCATGATTCGGGGACAGTAACCGTTAAGGCCCGTTTGCAGTGACCCTGCGCCGGTACGAAGCCGAGGTCCCCAGGGTAAAAGCCAATCTTGTATTAAACTAGTCGCCTTCGGGCCGAAGTGGTTGGGCTGTGTCTTCTAATACTAATACTTTAAAAGTCAGGGATTGAATTTGTGTGTGTGTGTGTGTCGTCTGTTGTGTGTGTGTGTGTGTGTGTGTGTGTGTGTGTGTGTGTGTGTTGCACCGTGTGGTCACAACAGCCACAGCCATTCAACCTTCTCACATCCTCTATGAACACGTGAACACATACACCACTGGCGCCATTGCGAGCAGAGCTCGTCACACTGCGCCGACAGCTCGCTGAGCAGTGCGAGGTCAATTTTCGACTGCAGAGGAACTTGCACACCCTCGACGACAACATCGGACTCCTCATCCACCACCGCATCACCGTGGAGGTGTGTGTGTGTGTGTATGTGTGTATGCGTGTGTGTGCGTGTGTGTGTGTGCGTGTGCGCGCGTGTGACACGAGTGTGCTTGCACATGTGCGTTTGCACATGGTTGTGCGCTTGCGTACAAGAGCAGCACGTACGTGTGCGGTGTCTTGCTTTGTTTAGCGACTCACTGACTCCATCCTCCCGCCATTGCACGTGTGATGATGACACAACGTTCCACCTCCACAAAACAGGACATTGATGTCAAGTTGTTCAACTACACATTCACGCTGCACAAAGGTAAATTTTTTGTGACAATGAGTTAAGCGCGTTGTCATGCCCAAGTGGCTGGCCTCACATCTGATCCTGCTATGATCACTGCATGAAATGATGCCACCCACTTTCACAAGCGCGTATGTTCACACGTACAAGCATGCATGGCTTCCACTCTCACTCACTGCCACACACATACGCACACATGCACACATATGATGTTCCTTAGGCAAAGTGATCACGCCGAAGCAGACGCGCGTGTACGGGCAGCTGTTCAAGATCTTGCAAGAGAATCCCTCATATGTCGCCCAGCTTGCACACAAGCTCAGCATCTCGGAGATTGACGGTGCGCAGAAGCTTGCTCAATGCTTGCAAGTTGTGTGTGTGTGTGCATTATGCGTGTGTGTGTGTGTGTGTGTGTGCCTTGTGCGTCAGTGCAAGGCACTGCTAGGTGCTCTTCTCCCTCGCATAACCACAACCCTTGGTCCATTCTGCTCATTCTCCTCACGACGTCATTACCGTGACCGCTCCTTGTTGTTCCAACCCACCTCACCATCTGCATGTGCAGACTTCCTGCAAACAGTGATGTTTTCACTCTTTGGGACCTATGAACCGCGGGAAGAGCATCTGCTGCTGAAGATGTTCGAGCACGCTCTCCAGCTGGAGTACAGCAACGCAAAGGACCCTGGATCGTGAGTTGGGTGGCCAGGGATTGGTGACTGCACGCGTGCCTGTCGTGGTGTTCTTGTCGCTCTCCTCCTCCCCTCCACACATTCTACTCTCCACAGGCACCGTTGTCACCTGTCCATCACCACCAACCGTTGTTTTTCACACACTGCAAGTGCCACTCTCACTCGGCACTTTCGCCCATTCGTCCCTCATTCCTCACCCTGCATCCATTCACCACTCCCTCCCCGTCTTCTCTGCACCATGTACTCATCTCCACAATCTCCATGACAATCTCCATGACCATCTCCACCACCACCCCGATGCACTGCCATCGTCCATGCTGCCACTCGTACAGCGTGATGCGCTCCAACACTGCCATTTCGCGGATGATGACGACATACACGCGCCGCGGTCTTGGCCAGCAGTACCTCAAGGACGCCCTCAAGGCACAGGTGATGGATGGTGCAGCGTGTGTGTGTGTACTTGTTTGTGTGTGTGTGTGTTTGTTTGTTTGTGTGTGTGTGCTTGTTTGAGTGTGTGTGCTTGTTTGAGTGTGTGTGCTTGTTTGTGTGTGTGTGTGTGCTTGTTCGAGTGTGATGGGTGCTGTTGAAGGAATAGAGGGCAAACACTGTGAACCACGGGCATTGTCGTCAATAACCTATCCTTCGCACTCACCCGCACGCTCACACTCAACACCCTTCACACCTCCTCTTGATGCAACAACCCCCCCCCTTCTATACGACAGGTTGATCTGGTGTACAACCTCGACGATGTGCCGCTTGAGACAGATCCGGCGAAAGTTTATCGCGAGCTGGAGGGCGACAGCGTCGACCTTCCCCCCATGCCGGCTTCATCGGAGGAGACGTTCAACATCCCGCAGGTGGGCAGTTGGGGCGTGGTGCGATGGTGGGGTTGAAGGGAGGGGTGGATGGAAGTGGATGGCCGAGGGGGTGAGGGGTGGATTGTAGGGAGGCTTGAGCAAGATGGAGACAGTGATGGATTGCTCCTGGTGTATGGTGTGATGTGAAGTGCACAGCTTTCCTCGCACCCGCACGCACGCACGCACGCACGCACGCACACACACACACACACACACACACACACACACACACACACACACACACACACACACACACACACACACACACACACACACATGTAAACACGTGACAGGTGAAGGAGGCGGTTGAAGAGCGAGCCGAGATGCTGCAAGAGCTGACAGACAGATTCATCAAAGCCATCGCCAGGAGGTGTGAGCTGGCACTCGCTCTCGGTGGTGGTGTCGTGAGATGATGGGTGATGGCTACTGGTCTTGATTGATGTCATGACTTTGACTTGCATTCCACTCTGCGCTTCTTCAACGTTTGTGTGTTGAGAATTGAGAATTGGGCTGCTTCGCGGTCACAATCACAATAGCATGCCGACCCACAAACATACACACATTTATGTACATTCAAACAAACGCCCGCACACACACACACGCACACAATCACACACACACGAATTCTTCCTCTTCACATGTTCACACACACACACACACACAATCACGCACACACACACACATCTTCCGTTTACTGACGCTCTTAACCCCCTCCCCCTCTTTGTTCTTCGCTGTGCAGCGTCAACACCATTCCGTATGGAGTGCGGTGGCTGTGCAAGACCATCCGCAACCTGTGCAGGTCCCGGTTCGAGGGCGTCAACAGAGACGTCATCTATTCGCACGTCGGCGGTTTCTTCCTCCTCAGATACATCAACCCGGCCATCGTCTCCCCAGAGGTGTGTGTGTGTGTGTGTGTGTGTGTGTGTGTGTGTGTGTGTGTGTGTGTGTGTGTGTGTGTGTGCGTGTGTGCGTGTGTGTGTGTGTGTGTGTGTGTGTGTACGTGTGTGTTGGATGTTGTGCACATGTATATGGGTTGGTCACGCGTTTGTTGTTCTAGCTCATTTTCAATTTCTTTACTCACGCCACCCACGCCGTTCCCTCTTTGTCCTGCAGGCGTTTGGCATTGTGCATCGCAAGCCAAGCTCGTACACGCGGAAAACACTGACGCAGATTGCAAAGCTGTTGCAGAATATTGCAAACAAGTCAGTCATCCTCATGCGACTTTCAAGCCTTGCTGTTCCATGCGACACACTCGGCATACACATGCGCGTACGCGCTCACTGACTCACTGACTCACTGCTTCTCAACACTGCACCACCTCACACTGACCATCGCGTTGCGCTCCACAGCACTGCAAACCGAACGGTACTGATGACGATCCTGAGACCATATGTGCAGCAGCAGCGCGCACAACTCAACGCCCTCTTCGACGACATCTGCGACGTGCGTGTGTGTGCGTATGTGCTCATTGTCACAAACTTCTGCCGCTATTGCATTCATATCTCTGCATTGCATTTGCGCACACACGCACACACACAAAACAACCATAAACAAACAATCACACACACACACACATTCACTCATACTCGAACACCACCACGTGCTTGCGTGCGACAGGTTGATGACTTCTACGACGAGCACAAGTTGGAGATGATCGATGCGCTGACGTCCATGGATCGAACACTCTCCATCACGCCCAACGAACTCTCATCCGTTCACAAGGTGTGCACACCGCGCGCCGTTGTCGACATTTGTACCCGATGCTGTTGTGATTGCTGTCACGGCTTGTTTGATGTGCTTCGCGTCACACAACCTCAAGTAAGGACGCACACGACACAACTCACATGCACACACACAACGCGTGTGCACGTCACAGCTCCTTGTGAAGTATGTTGGGCAGCTGGATTTGGAGGCTGCCGATCCGCTCGCGTGCATTATGCAAGAACTGCCACCGCCACCGGACAGAATTTCCCGCGATGACAACGCAGTCTTTCAGCTCAAACTTGAGAGGTTGGAAGTCACTTCTCTGTGTGTGTATGTTTGTGTGTGTGTGTGTGTGTGTGTTTGCGTGTGTGTGTGTTTGTAACACGTGTACACACATGCGGTAAATGCACGTGAGCATGTATGTTCGTTGATTGTAGCAGTGCACGCTCTGTGCTGTGTCGTCTTCACTTCCTTGATTGGCTCACACGCAAAGCACGTGCGTGATTGCCGATTGCCCAGCCGGTTTGAGCCCGTTGTGCGGCGCGGCAGCAAGCTCTCCCTCGAGGCACACGGTACGTTGTTGATGGTGCTCACCTTCAGGAGTTGAACATAGGGTAGATGGGATTACAACAGTCATTCATTCGCTCACTGTTGCTTGCACTGCCATGCACACACCAACACACCAACGCACGCGTACACACCCACAGAGGTCAGCCCTGAAGTCCTCATTCGCATGAAGGAGGAAATTGCCAGGACGAAGAAGGCCATGCTCAGGTTCGTGACACGTGCGAAAATATACAAGTGTGAGAGTGTCTGTGTGTGTATGTGTGTCTGTGTGTCTATGTCTGTGTGTCTGTGTCTGTGTGTCTGTGTGTGTCTGTGTGGGTGTCTGTGTTCGAGTGCTTGCATGCGGCCATTCACTTCTTCGGTTGCTGTCTTTGGCCATCACGTGTTGTCGACCGTTCCTTCCTCTCATCATGCATTCCCTGCCGGCACCTCTCCCCCACCCCTACACGTGTCGCGTTGTGTGAGCAGCATGAAGGACAATTTCATCCGCCTCACGGATCGTCTCGAGTCGTACCAGCAATATCTCGACAACGTCCGGGGACAGGTATACTGACGCTCTCCTGTGTTTGTTGTCTGTTTATTGCTTTGTGTTGCATTGTTTGTTTGCTTGTGTTGTTTGTTTGTGTTGTTTGTGCTGTTTGTGTTTGTCTGTGTGCATGTGCTTCGTGTCCTGCCTTTTGTTTGTTCACGTGATCTTTCTTGTGGTCTACCGTGTGGAATGCGCTTGCTCGTTCATTGTCACCTTCCTCGACTCACGCCTTTATCCCACCTTCGCCGTCCCTTCCTCATTGCTGATGACCAGAGCGTGAGTGGTAGTACGCTTCAGACCGAGTTTGCGAGTGTGGGATACACCGAGAGCCACTCTCGTCGTAGGCGCCACAGATACCACACGCCAAAGGTGGGCAATCAGGGGAGGGGTAGACGGAGAAGCGAATACTGAGTTGTGTGTGTGTGTGAGCGCGCGCGCGCGCGCGCGTGTGTGTGTGTGTGTGTGTGTGTGTGTGTGTGTGTGTGTGTGGTGTGTGTGTGTGTGTGTGTGTGTGTGTGTGTGTGTGTGTGTGTGTGTGTGTGTGTTTTGTGTGTATGGTGCCCCCGCGTGTGTGTGTGTGTCTTGATTATTGAGTGTTATCGAGCGTCTCTGTGTGTGTGTGGGATTAGAGTACGAAAAAAAGACATCGCAGGGCCGCCCCGCACCCTGTCTATGTACAGTGGAGCGAAAAGATAGGAGCCCCTAGCACACTATTACCCTCCCTCGTCCTCAAAAGGCGGTGTGAGGGAGGCGCCGAGGGACCCAAACGGGAAGGTATTTATTTTAAAGCCAAAGGGAGTGGTGCCGGCACCATCCTTCCCTCCGCATCGAATAGGAGAAGGGAAGACTAATGATTCGCCCACGTCAGAGAACGAGCTACAGCAAGCGTATACAGTCCGTGACTTACGTCGAGTAAGAACCTGAAA
>NW_004754912.1:524694-531632 GCF_000188695.1 Salpingoeca rosetta | reverse complement strand
ACACACAAACACACACACACACACACACACACACACACACACACACTCTCTCTCTCTCTCTCTCTCTCTCTCTCTCTCTCTCTCTCTCTCTCTCTCTCTCTCTCTCTCTCTCCAACTGTCTCTGCGTCCCCCCCCCCCAACACACACACACGCACACGCGCGCACACACCATAACTGTACTGACCAGTCTGCGTCCTTGACTTCGGCCTCGTGGGCAGCAAACACAACCAGCTCCCAATCAACAGAGCACGACTGGCATTGCAAAAAGAAGAAGGAGACAAGTATGTGAGTATGTGGATGTTGGGCGTGTGAGAGGCGTGGTTGGTGATTCGATGGAAGGGCACTCAATCGATGATCACACATCAAGTGATCACAACCAAGCACACATACACACACACACACACACACATACACGCACACACCTCTGCACGCACGTTCACACTCATACATACGCACAGATATATACACACACACGCACACACACACACCTGCACGCAGGTTCACACTGACCTTGTGCTGGACGTCTTCGGAGACGTTTTCGAGGGAGATGGAGGAAGGTGACCCCGAAGGAAGCTGAGAGGTAGCGGCCACATGTCACAGCACACGTGAAACATTAGACACGGTGTCGTGGTGGTGGTGGTGGTGTGAAAGGGACCCACAACAAGGGCGCACGCAAACTGGTGCACGCGGTCAGCTTAACGTACACACACACACGTACATGTGCACAACACACACACATGTGCACACACGTACATGTGCACAACACACATGTGTGCACACACATGTACACACACGCACACACACACACACAAAATGCAGTGCGGACCTTGAAGGAGAAAGGGTATGCGTTGTCGCCGAGCTTGCGCACGAGCTTACGCTGCAGCGATGACAGCTCTGGTTTTGGCCCTTCCGGTGGGTACACCTTCACGCATTGGCTGTCGTGTAACGTGTTGGGCGGGTCATGTTGAGTGTGCGCTGTGGAAAACCGCAGTTCATGCACACAACAAATGTCTTGCGTAACTACAGCCACACACACACACATAGCAAATGTCATGCGTGACTACAGCCGCACACATGCGCACGTATGTATGCACACGACCACCAACCTGTACAGGGTGCTTGAGAAGGCGCTGCCAAGGAGCTCACCAGCATCCGTTGGGAAACTGCAAGCCGCGTTGGCAGTGCAAGAGTGTGAGGCGATGGCAAGGAGAGAGCAGCGGCGAAAGAAGAGGTGAAGAGCGGAGATACGAGGTGGAATCAAACAGCATCAACAAGCAGCCGAGCAGATGCGTTGCGCTCACACACACAAACACACACACACACACGCTCACAGACGCACACACTCTCTCTACCACACACACACACACACACACACACACACACACACACACACACACACACACACACACACACACACACACACACACACACACGAGAAGCAGAACATGAAGAACGTCTATGATGGGTGCAGCAAAGGAAGTCAAACAGAGAACAGGCAACCAAACAGGCAACATTGACAGATTCTGAGAACGTGGATGAGAAAGGAAACAAGGAATGTCGCACGACGGTGCAAGAAGAAGACTGGAAGCTTGGACGCGTCCTTCAGGGTCGTGCACAGCTGCATGCAGGGCATTACTGCAGGGCTCGCATGGCTGATGTGAGGTTTGAAACCACTGCTTTCGAGGCTTCCCGTGGGTGCGTTTCAAACAGTTGCTTCAGGATCCCAATGAGGAGTCGAGGGGTGCCAAAGGCAAGGGAACCCACGTTGGCGCTTGTGACTTTTTCTGGCACGCATGTCATGGTGCCTTTGAGGTTGACCGCCATCAGCTTGTCGCTGAGCTGCTCTCCGTCTTGAAGCTGAAGCTCAAATATGCTGCGATTGGCCTTCTCCAACATGGCCGAAACTTCCTCGTTCAGCTCTTGCCGTGTCAGCACAACGTCGTCATCGTCAAGCTGGTCGTCCTTCAGCGCGTTGTCAATCTTGGTCAAGGCCAGCAAGAAGTGCACAGACGCCGCCTTGAGAGAGTGCACAAGTTCTCGTGTGGCCTTGTTCTGGTTGAGGGTCAGCACAACCACTGATGACATGGAGCGAAGCCCATAGTCTCGAATGACCTTCTCTGCCGAGCTTGCAATGCAGTCCCAGCCTCTGGTGTCCCAGACAATGACAGTGTCGGAGACCTTGTATGGGGTGGGGTCACGTCTGTCATCGTCATTTGTAACGGCGTCACGCCCCCCTTCGCGCTTTGCCTTCTTGATGTGGGCTTTCCATTCCTTCAGCAATGGATCAAAGAGCTGAGCCGCACGCTCTTGGTCTGACGTTCCGACTGTGCTGCCCTGTTTCTGCGCCGCGTGCGATGGAAGAGCCCATCCTCCCGACTCAATCAGGTGAAAGGCAGTCGTTAGACCGTACCTCAAGGTGGTTTTGCCGCTGTTTTGCGCGCCAATGATGCAGATGTTGTAGTAGTCGGAAACCTTTCCAGGCACGCCAGCTTTCTCGAGGTATCGCTGGAAAGGATGGGGTTTTGCGGCGTCTGCATGAACGTGAGGGGGTGGGCGCTGTGCAGCAGGCTTCGGTGCCTTTGATGAAGAGCCTTTGCCGATCACTCTCTGAAGCAGCTGATCGACCTCCCGGACAAAGTGTTGGCAATTGTATTTGAAAGGACCGTAGGTCTTGTTCCGTTTCGTGTACAGCACGTCGTGCAGGTGCTTCACTGTACAGTTCATGGTCGCGTGGTTGAACTGATATGCCGATGCGGGCCTCCCATCCATAGTGCTGATGCCATTCTTGATTGCCTCTTGTTTGGAGTTGCGAATGAACACCTCGATGTTGTCGCCGACGTTGAACCCGACGGCAACGTATTTCGTCTCCAAGCGCTGTTGTCCGTGCTGGGCCACACGTCTTTCAATCTCGAAGACGTAAAACCAGTGGTGTGGCTGGGAAACGCATGCCGTGCTGATGCCGAGCGTGAAGATGGCTCCGAACACGTACCCAGTCCATGCCCCTCCCGAGTTCAGATCGTTGTAGTACGTGCGCTTGTCCGTGACACGCCAGTCATGAAATTGACGAAGGCTTCCAAGACCGTCAGGTTTTCTTGGTTGTCTAGTCGAAGAAGAAGAAGAAGAAGAGCTTCCCATGTTGCAGTTGTCCTGTTGTCGTCGTGTGGAACCCGGATGGACTTGACTACTTGACTTGACGGGGTCTTCTTGTTGAAGGCTTGTAGGCTTGTGCTTGGAATTGGAAGGATCAGATCTGAAGGACGGAAGGGAAGGTTGGAAAATGAACGTCATCCTCGTTGCAGTGCTGCAAGATTTGCTTCGATCTTGCATGGGATGGGCACAGGCCTACAGGCCCTGTGCGACTGTGACTAGGTTGTGGTTGTTTCATCCAGTCATCGAGTAGTCGAGTCATCCATCCATCCTATCCATCCTCGTCGAGTGTCGTACATCATCCATCCATCTATCCATCCGAGTGTGTGAAGTGTCACTGGCACATGACTCATGCGAACTGTGGCTGACTCATCGTCAAAACCTGAAGTCAGTCGCACTCCACTACACTTCATACTGTCGCTAACCGCCACTCTTCCTCGCGAGTCACAACGCTCCCAAAGACCTTCAATCACGATTTCATTCTGCCTGATGCAACCTTGCATCACTTGCTCGAGATCGAGTCAGCGTTTGAACTCGCGCGGGTCAAAGAACCGAACGCGACCACACACACACCTACACACGCATGCAAACAAACAAAACAAAACCAAACAAAACAAAACCGGGACGCCGCGTTGTCGTTGAAAGTCTCGATGACCCGCGAACGCGATTGCCTGCAATGACCCTTCCTTGCAAAAGCTGCCGCGATTGGACGGGGCATTCGACGTATCGAACGCCCCTCTTTGCACACGCCTCACCTCTTTGTTTTAACTCTGTCGAACGTGCTCGTGGCCACGAGGTTTCATGCCTGTCCGCCCATTTGCAGCCGCGGGTTCGCGAGCGGGACACACCAGGACAACCCGCACATGCCTTCGAGCCACTTCCGAAACACCCAATGTCCCGATGCAGATCGTTGCTTGCCTCATGGTCGCACACAATGTGATTGCGGGTGTGTTGGCTGCGTGGGTGCGTTTCTGCGCAACCCCCACCCAGCACAAGCGCTTGTCGATCAACGATGAATGAAGCAACGACCACGATGCAACGATGGATGCAACGGCGAAGGTTTTGCCAATCTGCTGGCTGGCTGCTGCTGCTTTCCGCTTGCTGCACTCACGGCTTCATTCGTCGTTTGCGTTCCCACGCTGAACACGCTTTCTTGCCGCTTGCTTGCTCTCGCTGCCTGCACGCAGGCAGGTTCGGCGTGCAACGAAGCAAGGATGTGCACGCTGTTTTACATGAGCGCGTTTGATCTTTGCGTGCTTCGTTGGCCGTCTCCTCTCCCGCTCCACCACTTTCGCGCTCTCCCCACCTGTCCATCGGGCATGTCACACTACGCAAGGTGGTTGCGATGGCTCGTTCGCGTTGCATACCACAACCCGCAACCAAACACGGCCTGTCCGCTTGCTGGCCTTTTCTGTGGATCTTTGCTGGTTGCTGTCGCGGTTTCAAAACCAAAAAACAGTGATGATGATGGCCACGCCACTGCCTCCTTGCTGTTCTTACTTCTTCGTGCACGGTGGTTCCCCGGCTGGCTTCAGCACCCAAACACCCCAAACACTCGCACAACCCACGCAACACACGAGGAGGGGGGTGTGACGGCCAATCGACCAATCCACGCGCGAAAGGGGCTTGCGCCTTGCTCCTCGCCCGCATTTTTCCACGCCACCATCCTTCACCGGTATGTTCGTGTGTGAGTGTGCGCTGATGCATGTGTGGGTGCATGTGTGGGGTGGGGCTATCGCTCCCTTGATTCTGCTCGCTGGCTTGCCTTGCTTGCCCCTTCATCGCCCTTGCTTGCTTCCGTGCTTGTCGTTGCTTGATCTCCACACCAATCCCCTTGCACGCCACACAGCCCAGCCTTACCGCGTGCCTCCACCACCCATTCACTTCGACGCATCCCCCGCTCCATTGCCGCTGCTCTGCACACCATCACTCTTTCTTTGGGGCGCAGTCGATCGTCTCCTGAATCGTGGCCTGTGTTTGGTCCGGCTGCACGATCTCTGCATGAGTCGAGGCTGCTGTGCCCTCACCTCTTGCTTCACGAGTTGTTCCTGCAAGCAGTCGCCGTCCTGGTGAGTGACACACATCAACGTTTACGTTACGTTGGCCACCACAACAGCCGCTACATCACCCAGGATCACCATCAACGTTCGAGCAATTCAGCACACCAACCACCCCAGCCCACCACTTATATATTCAAGTGAAGCTCGCAACAAGTGCCAAGTGCCAAGCGCAAGCACAAGTGCAACCGTGCAACCGTTTTGCTCCATTGCAGCAGCAGCAGCAGCAGCAGCAACGTCGTTGCCTGCACCGCAGCTACTCTCACAACTGCGTGTGTGGCTTGGTAGGTAAACATTGCAGTCCAACACACAAACCCAGCAGCCCCGCGCCTCACATGCGCGGGCCGGGCGATCATCGCTTTCATCCCTATCCCTGATCCCAAGCATCACGCCGTTGCCCTCGCCCCACAGCAACATCCTGACTCGTTCACCTGACTCACGGTGACTCTGTGATCTCGTCTCAAACAACGAAGCGCATTTCCCCCTCCACGACAGCCCTCCCCACCACCGACCAGAGGCATCAACTCATGCACTCAAGCTTGTTGCGTGTCTCGGCACATTGCTTCTTCGCTCCACCCCTCATCTTGCCAACCATTCAGCGGCTGTCGCTGCACCAGCGGACGATCTTGGTCTTGGTGAGTGATGGTCTTGAGTGGCGCACACATGCAATGCATTGCGCCCCCCCCCATCCATATATTCTTCTCCACCAGTCCATTTGACTTGTCGGTGCATGGTTTGGCTGGATGGCCTTGGTGACTGATTGTACATGAAATACATGCACGTCGTGTGTGTGTGTGTGTGTGCATGTGTGTGTGCATGTGTGTGTGCATGTGTGTGTGTGTGTGTGTGTGTGTGTGTGTGTGTGTGCATGTGCCATGCACAGCATACACCGCTGATCCACTTGTGTGACGAAATCACCCCCCCCCCCCCTTGACAACCATTCTTCCTCATCCGTGCCTCATCACGCACACATCCCCACGCACACACTCCCTTCTTGTAGATCAACTCGCGAACTAACAGCACATGAGCACACAGTGCCCTCTCCAAGCGTCTCATCAAGGTCTGTGTACATCGGCGCTTCCTGGGTCGCTTCCTGGGTTGCTTGCATGCACGCTGTGATGCACAGCTACCCCTCCCTCGTTCACACACACAAACAGACAGACAGACACACACACACAGACACACACACACACACACATACATACACAGCGTCGCTCGATGGCAGTTTCACATCCCCATTCTCACACCTCCCCTCTCCCCTCCCCCTTCGCTTCCTCGCATGCATTATGCAGAACGGCACACAGACTTCCCCTCCCCCTTCCACATTTGCACTCGTCCGCCTCAACACCAAGATGGCATCTCCTCATTCGCAAGAGGCACAATCCCGCGCCCACAGCAGCAAAGACCCGTCCCACGCAAGCACGCCATCTCCAACCGCCCCAGTGCCCCAGCAGCAGCAGCAGCACCACCACCACCACCACCACCACCACCACCACCACCACCAGCGTGATCCTTCAGCAGGTGCCGTGCTTGCAGGCAAGCGTGAAGGCAAGCAGCAAGGTACTCTCGTCACTTCTTCATCAGCGTTGACAACACGTGCGTTTTATTGTGCTTGTGTGTTGCAATGGTGCAAGCCAATCCAATAGTGTGGTGGTGATACGTCAAGCAAGTGCACACACTTAAGTGTTGCGTGGCCGACCCCCCCCCCCCTCCACTACACATGTGGTGGTCTTG
>NW_004754912.1:521785-524594 GCF_000188695.1 Salpingoeca rosetta | reverse complement strand
ACACACACACACACACACACACACACACACACACACACACACACACACACACACACACACACACACACACACACACACACCCCTACCTCAATTTTTGCGCACGCATCACTGCCTTGCATGCATGCAGGAGACACTGGCTCCACACGTCCAACGGCGGCAGGCGCAATACGCGCAACAAATGCACGGGCCCACGCCCGTGTGGAAGAGGCCCACCGGCAAGGAGGCGACAACTCCCGCTCATCCAGTTCGCCCCTCACGTCCGAACACGGCAGCGGGCACGAGGACAAGCACGAACACGCGCGCGAGCACAACGCACCGCCACGCCACCACCACCATCACCATCACCCGCGCAAAAAGCACAAGAGACACAAGCAGTCCAACAACAACAGCGGTGAAGGCAGTGGCAGCAGCGACAACAGTGGCGATCACCGCACTGGCAACCACAACAACGGCCACGGTCACGGCCACGCATACACATCCACCACGTCCTCTCGCAAGGACAGGAAGGAGCGCAAGCGCAGAAAGAAGAAACACAGTCGCAAGCGTGCTGCACACAGCCGGCACAGCAACAGCAGCGACAACAGCAACAGCAACAGCGGTGGCGGTGATTGCGATAACGAAACGCCGAAAAAGGCGCCAAAGATGGGGCGCGCACCACACCATGTCCGGCAACAACATGAGGAACAACAACAGCAGCAGCAGTCGGCACTGCGCGGTGGTCGATCAGGTGCGCCGCTACAGGAGCACGCGCGCACGCGCATGCACACTGCCACTGACGTGCCATCGTCATCACAGCACCGCAAGCACGGTCCAAAGCACGGCGTTACTCCAATGCCACAACAACCACCACAACAACAGCGCCAACAACGGCTGCAGCAGCCGCCGCAGCACGGACGAGGACAGGGCCACGACGAAGAGGGATCAGAGCAGGAAGGCCTGGCATTGCTGCAGCAAGCGGCACAGCAGGTGACACAGAAGTCGGCAGCGCGCGCCCCCGACGACAGGCGTTCGCGCACCACAGACTCTGGGATCGACCGCAGTCGCAAGAGCTCGTTCACCGTGCCCGTTGGTGACAGTGCAGGCATTGTGGGTGCCGCAACCACAACGGTAGCAACAGCAGCGCCACCACAGGCACGTGCAACAGCATCAGCACCATCGCCACCTCCACCTCCAACAGCGCCCGAAGCAACGAGGCTGGACCCGTCCACCCAGCGCACCGCAACAGCACACGGACACGAAGCAACCAGTGCCTTCAAAGCTTTTCCGTCCAGCTTGCTATTTGCGCAGGGAGCGCAACACCACACCCCGTCATCCTCCCACCAACAGCAGCAGCAGCAGCAGCAGCAGCAGCTTGCGATGCACTCTTCGCTCCAACATATGTCTCCACTCCAACAACAACAGATGGCGCAGCTGCTGCATGCCATGCAAGGCATGCAAGGCATGCAAGGCGTGAGCACTGCACAAGCGTTGCAGATGCTCCAACAACACCCACAGCACCAGCAACACCCACAGCACCAGCAACACCCACAGCACCAGCACCAGCAAGAACAGCAAGAACAGCAAGAACAGCAGCCACACGTGCCGGCATCACTGACGGCACCAGGCACGATGCACCCCGCCATGATGGGCATCAATCCCGCGCTGCTCGCCATACACCACCAACAACAGCAGCAGCAGCACCAACAACCATCACAGCAGCCCGCGTCACAGCAACCGTTACAACAACACCAGCAGCAGCCTTTCTCGAGCGTCCCTCCCACAACCGCTGGCATGATGCTCCCGCACGTGTTATTCCCAGGGTTACCCCAACCACAGCACCCACAGCACCCACAGCACCCACAGCACCCACAGCAGATTCAGCAGGCACAGTTGCACGTGCCCCCACACGCCTCGGCGTTCTCACAATTCCCCATGCACATGCACGGCGCGGTTCCTGTGGGCGTGTGGGTGCTCGATCCCCAATCGCACCAGCAGCCGTACAGCGTGTGGCCGCAGCCGACAGCGCCGCTGTCGGACTTGAAGGGCATGCGATGGCAGGAGATTGAACACGCTGCCAACCAGCTCAACAAGACGAAGATGAAGCTGGCCACGGAGTACACGGACCTGTTTGATGAGGTGAAGGAGTTGCGTGCGCGTGCGTGGCCCACCCTCTTGCAAAGGTCGCCACGCGTGCAGATGATGCTTGCAGGCATGCACATGCAGCCATCTTTCCCCGCCCAGCAACAGCAACCAGCCCATCAACAGCTCTCCTTTCAACAGCTGCAGCAGCTGCAACACCAGTTACAGCACCAGCGTGCCCCGCAGCACCAATAGACAATCTGCATCCTGACCGATCGACAGGCATACACATTCGCGCGTCCATGCGCTGTTACTCGACCGTTTTCGTGTCCACGATGCCATTGCTGTTATTGTTGTGCTGTTGAATCCTCTCTGCTGTATGAAGCAGCAACAGCTGCGTTCGCTGCTCTCGAGTTTTTTAGGTGTGACATGAGACTATGCGACAAAAGAACATGCGTCGTTATTTGTGTCCGCGTGAACTTGCATTACTCCACTGTTTGTGTATGTGCCCTTGTGCCGACGTGCGAGTGAGTGAGTTTGTGTGTGTGCTTCTGCGTGCATGTGTGTGTGTGAGTGAGTGAGACAGAGCGAGAGAGAGAGAGAGTGTGTGTGTGTGTGTGTGTGTGTTTCTGTTATCTCCTTTGCACGTTGATTGACCCTTCCTTGTCTTGTTGGATGTTCTTCTCTCGTGGCCCTTGTCTAGACTTGCTCGTTGACGTTCGTGGCCCTCGTTCCTTCTTATTTCCTTTCG
>NW_004754912.1:517382-519882 GCF_000188695.1 Salpingoeca rosetta | reverse complement strand
GTCGCATGATTTGAAATGCGTGCTGGCAGTCGTGATATGAACAGAAAAACATGAGTGTGAGCGTGCAATGTACAACAACGACGTGTCAATGTGTCAATGCGTCAACGTGTGCGGGTAAATGAGCGTGGACGGTGAACATGCTTGCTGGAGCAATGACAGTCATGTTTTCAGTCGTGGCTGTGCAGGGTGTAGTGACTCAGATAAGAGCGTCGCTTGACGACTTGAGTCATCTCAAACGTCACGAATGACAGTGCATGATTCAAAATCGCAACAACGGATGGGTGTCGTGGTATGTAGCTTGACACAGCCCCACAACCAGACGGGAAGCGCTCAGAACCGCAACGGCATTGTTCACAAGTGCACATCACGTCACATGCACATCCACTTCGCCTCGGGGCAAGCCACTTGCACTGGTGATGGTAATCACGGTGAAGATAGCCGTGATGCTGTTGATGTGACATGGCCTTCAAACTCACCGGGTATCCGAGGACGTCTGCATCGACGCGTTCGACACCAATGATGTCGCTCTTTGCAATGCGGTCAATCGCAGGCTCATCTGTACACGCGTTGATGTTGGTGTTGATGTTGGTGGCGGGGGCAGCAGTCGTAGCAGTTATCGAGGAAGTTGTTTGTCGTGGTGGTGGGCATGGTGAGTTGCAATGCAGGAGGAACACCAGCAAAGAGCAGAGAAATAGTCAGACAACAAAGAATAGAGCATGTGGATTGTAAACAGCGGAGGAATGCGTTTCCATCAGGTTGAAGACACGTGCCAACGCGCGACACGATAGTGAGCCACGCGGGTAACTGCCACTGTAACCACTCCCATTCCTTGCCTCTTGCCCTCCCTTTCTTTTCATCACACCTTGGGACTTGTGGTACGAGAGATACACTGGGGAGAGGCGGAAGTAGCGTCGCTTCATGTTCTTGAGACCGTTGACAGACATTCCCATCACCGACGCAACCTTGCGCCCCTGCCCACGCTTGATGAGGAATCTTTGCGCAACAACACGTGCATGCGTACAAATTCGGAGGGGAGGGGAGAGAAACGTGAGATGCATACGTGTGCATGTTGATGTTGATGTTGATGTTGATGTTGATGTTGATGCTAATGTTGATGTTGTTTGTTGATGTTGTTGAGGATGTTGATGCTGATGTTGATGTTGATGTTGTTGTGGATGTTGTTGTTGTTGATGTTGTTGATGTGCGTACTGCTTAAGTACTTGCCCATATTGTCTCCCCCCCCCCCCACAAAACATGCATGTGGACCAGCACTTCATAGAACGGTAGCAACGCACCCCTCCTTGATGACCCGGTCGTCGTCAGGAATGTCGACGGCAGCATACGCCGGCGGCACCGCATTGGGCGACTGATAGCGATGATGATGATGATGATGATGATGATGATGATGATGATGATGATGATGATGATGATGATGATGACGGAAGGATGGCGCTACGCAGGTACAAACAATCATACAAACAGGTGCACACACAGGCCCATACGCACACGTACCGTTGAAGGCTTGCAGGAGATTTTGTCGAGGAAGATTCTGATTCTGTTTCTGTGCGCGGCGTCGACATTGGAAAGGAGATCGCGCATAAAATCCTCTTTGACCATCCTACGCACACACGCACACACACATGCACATGCACACGAGCACAAACACACGTTCACACACATACAAACACGCACACACACGCACACATGTATACAGACATACACACACATGCACATATGTATACACATACACAAACACGCGCAGGGGTAGCAACATGCTGTGAGGTGATATCCTGATTGCCGTGTCACGCTTGCTTCTCTCACATCTCCACACCTGAATACAAGCATGCAAACACACACACGCATACGCACATACGCACATGTACACAAATGTACACACCTGTCACCGCCGAGGTTGCCGAGAGTCTGGATGGCCTTCGAGATGAGGACCAGGGTGCGACGTACACCTGTTGATGGGGGGCGGGGTGACGGTGTGTGTGGTGGTATTGAAGTGAGGGTGATGCACAGGGATGTACGTGCACGTGCATACACACAGACATACACACATACACATACACACACGCACATGTGCGGTACCTGACGAAGGCTGCGAGTGGCAGAGGCCGAAGAGATGCGGGTTCTAACAGCAGCAACAACAACAACAACAGCAACAACCGAGGCGCACGTGTCATTGTGAGCACATGCGCAGTGAAATGGAGCGCGTGCAGAGAGTACAGAGGACTCGATGCAGTCGCGCCACAGCGGCAAAACACACACGCACACGCACGCACACACACACACACACGCACACACGCCGATCGTGCTGGCACACGCACACACACATACATACATACGCAAGGCTTCCATCGTCGTATGCATCAGCAGTGAACAAACCAGGATGGCGGGGGCGATGAAGCGAAGAAACGCAAATCCGCTCACAGCCGTCCAGCGCACATTGTCTCCCTCGTCTGCACACACACACACACACACACACACACACACA
>NW_004754912.1:514853-517282 GCF_000188695.1 Salpingoeca rosetta | reverse complement strand
TTTGCGCACACCCACACACACACGCACATACACACACACACACACACACACACACACACACACACACACACACACACACACACACACACACACACAACCGGATACGTAAAAGAAGGGAGGAGGGGCAGGGTATGGGGCGGAGGATCGATGCAACATGGGTGGACATGGTGGGAGAACACACACGTGAGGGTGTGAATGGAGCCTGGTGGTCGATGCACGTGCGTGTAGGCAATCAAGACAACGCGCAAGTGTTGCATACAACACACACACACACACCGAACACAAAGCACACACACACACACACACACACCCCACACCCCCCCCCCCACACACACACACACACAGCCCAGCTCTCGCTGACTCCAGCAGACCTGTGAAGCGTTCTGTTGCCGCCTGTGCGATGTAGTGGAAGACGTGCTGCAAGTTGGGCGGGCAGTATGCCACGTTATCCAGCAGCAGCCGCACAACCTCGTCCACCTGGCACGTGAGCGTGCACGTGAGCGTGCGTAAGAGTGAGTGTTTGTGTGATGATGCAAGAGTGTGTATTGATGAGCAAGTGTTGGGCTGGCTAAACCAAGCATTAATGCTGGTTAGGCACATTCATGAGCAGTGTGCTTGCAGCAGCAGCAGCAGCAGCAACTTGAAGAACAGGACAAAAAAAAAAGCTACTACACTAGGACAATTGTGCCACTCACGAGTTCCTCCAGCTGCGTCGCGTTTTCCTTGAGTTTCACCGGATTTGAGAGGACGGCGGGGTTGATTTCCAGTTCGAGGTGCTGACGAATTACTTTTGCCAGGACAACCGGTCCCAGCGACACAATCAGCAACTGCAGTCACGAGTAAGGACAGCATCGCATGGTGGTGGTCGTGGTGGTCGTGGTGGTGATGATGTTGGTGGTGAGAATGATGATGAGGGTGAGATTGGGCGCAGACAAAGAGCGATGAAGGGTGATGGGAACACGCGTGGATGCAGAAATAAGTGAAGAACACGATCAACCAGCGCAGAATCGGTTTCACAAAGGCACTGGCATCAACGCACACACACACACACACGCACGCACGCACGCACAAATACACACAAACACCAATGCACACACACAAACACACACACACACACAAACACATGCCAATGCACACACCTCCTTTCCAAAGAGCTTCATGTATGTGTCGATGACCTGGACGAATGTGGCAACAGTCAGTTAATGCAACGGGGTGAGGTGTAACTGGCACACGCACACACACACACACATACACATAGCCACGCACACACACAATGCACGCACACAATGAACGCACGCACGCACGCACGCACACACACACACACACAATGCACGCACACACAAACACAAACACACGCACTCATTCACGCTGCGTGCATTTATTTACACCGTACCTTTGTCGTGAGCGTGTTGCCACGGAAGAGGGTTGGCGACTCCTTGCACGCCGCCACCTCGCTGTCCACCAACTTGGCAATGAACGTAAACGCGTGCTCTGTAGCAACACAGGACGAGAGGAAGGGGGGGGGTGGGTGAGGTGTTGAACAAGGTGCAAGGGTGTGGTGGCGGCGGGCCAATGCATGGGTGGATGTCTTTGAGTTACACACACGCAGCTGAACAGGTGCACCATTGACAACAATATGCTGAGCAGCGAAGACAACACTGAATGGTGCACAGCAAGCAACCACACCACGTGTCATGACACCGCATGCCATCACACGTGTCCACGCTGCAGCACTGACGTTTGTTGAGATAGAAGTGGAGGAGGTGGCGCGCTAGCAGCTCCTTGTTTCGAATTGCGTTTGACAGGAGCCCAACTGGCGATTGCATAATATCATCGCACTCCAAACATTGCATCAGCATGTCTTCCAGTGGTCTGTTGCGATGATAGCGTCACGGAAAAAGGGAAGGGTGAGCATACGTGCACATGTTTCGACGCGCGCGCGCGCGCGTGTGTGTGTGTGTGTGGGGGGGGGGGGTGATGTCAGGATATGCGCGCGCGCGTGCGTGTGTATAAACGCGGTTAGTTGATGCAACGCTTGTCAGCCACAACATCTTCCTGTAAACTCCATTGCCATCACCACAGCAGGCATCAGACCCAACACAAACCAACAACATCGTTCTCTTTCCGTGACATCAGTCCTCTTTACTCACTTGTATTGTTGAGGCTCCAGCAGCGCCAGCTCAGAGAACTCAAACTTTACCTGTGGGTCATCGTGTGGCGCAACGTCAGGGAGGTGAGATGGTGATGCCGACATGGCGTGGTTCGCGGGAGGCATGCGCGTCACACAATCAACAGTGGGCATGCATATGATTCACAAACTAACAAACAAACAAACAAACAAACAAACGAACAAACACACGACACAAACAACAAACACACAACAACAACAACACACACACAACAACAAACAACACACACAACAACAACAC
>NW_004754912.1:509074-513880 GCF_000188695.1 Salpingoeca rosetta | reverse complement strand
CTCTTCTTGTACGCTCGAAGCTCTCTACGGCGTCTGTCTGGCTCCCTTCAGCTCCCATGGGCCTTCGGGGGCGGCTGCTGACGACGGTATTTATTGGGGGGGGGGGGATTTGGCGGAGTTTTTTTTGGGGGCCTTTTTCGATTCTCTATGGCCGAAATTCAAGGGCCCCCACCCCCCCCCCCAACCCAATACCAGGTGTTTCTCCGTGATTGGGATGACGGTTGCGCCGCAGAACACCGTCTTGCCGTCCGCTAGTGCAGGAATGGGGGGGGGGGGTGGGCGAAGAGGAAGAAGTGAAGCAGTTGAAGGTGCAGTGGTAGGTGAGGTAGAACAGGTGTGCCATTGCATCACACTCTTTGATCGATCAGCATTTAGCAGTGCGCTCGCATGGCACTTCACCGCCCTTCCCCCGGCACCACCACGAAGATGATGAACGGGACAGTGACGTCCAAGCCTCAACACCACCATCATCGCCACCACCTCTATCACAACGACACCGCCACCACCATCGCATCGCCACAGCTGCTTCCCCCTCGTACCGTCTTCGCGCCACGCGGAGAGACGCACAACGGGCGAAATGCCACGCGCCCATTGCAACTTCCCATCCACAACTGAAACACAATGATGGTTTGGTGTTGGGTGACGTGGGTACGCAATCATTGGCATCAGCAAACGAGTTTATACACACACAAACGCACACGCACACACACACACACACACTCTCTCTCTCTCTCACACACACACACACACACACACACACACACACACACACACACACACACACACACACACACACACACACACACACACACACACACACACACACCGGTGCTCACGTTTTGTTGTGACGAGTGCTGTGGGCGATCTGAAGTCAAACGATTCGCACCACATGGGGTCCATTTCCCGCCGAAACACCTGCACGATATTCAAGGCAGGAGGGTGAGGGTTTTTGAGGTGCTCATGATCACACACACACACACACACAAACACACACACACACAGGCACAGGCACACACACACACACACACACAAGCACACACCTTGGAGCGCCTGACAGTCTCTGCGTTGATGTGTGCGGTTTCGGGGAGGTGGAAGGATTCTCCACTGACGGCGTTTTGTTCCAGCGTGACACGGACAAAGAGACCTGTGTGCGAAAACCCAGCGCCCTCAACAACGCTGCATACAGGCAACGAACAATGGCAAGCAGTGGGGTTAAAGGGCGGTGGGGGAAGGGAGAAAGAAGGTGGGAAGGTGAGGCCAGAACAAGAAGGAAGACGTGAGAGAAGAAGAAAGACAGAGCATTGGGAACAGGAACATGCGACCAGATCTTTACAACACACACACACACACATCAGGACAGCGGGCGAGTGCAACGTACACAACTTTTGCGTTCCACTGCCCGGCTGGGTGCTGTTCAATCTCCACATCGACGTTGATGCGCCCCGTGATGTCCGTCTCCTCAGACGTCGCCTGAATCGATCACGCGCAGATGTGATGCGTGTGTGTGTGTGTGTGAGTGAGTGCGTGTGTGTATGTGAGAGAGAGAGAGAGAGAGAGTGTGTGTGTGTGTGTGTGTGTGTGTGTGCGTGCGCATGCGTGAGTGCGAATGTACAAATGTGTATGAGTGTATGCATGTGCAATATGGGTGTGCCCCTTGAGTGTTGCAGCAGTCGGCCACAGCGCTTTCTTGCACGTCCACCTCCACTCAACCTTGCCCCCCCACCACACACACACCCTCGAACTGCTTCCCTCTGGTGTCTCTCACCCGCAGCGGAAACCAGTCATCAATCATCGTCTTCTCCTGCAGCTTCTGCTTGGGAATGTCCACCTGCAGCAGCGGGGCGTGGGATGATAGTATGCGTGAATGTGTTTGATCACGTGTGTGAATGTGTGTGAGGGGGTACATGTGTGTTTGTGTATGTTGGTGCGTGTTTATGTGTGTGTATGCACACGTGTCCACGGCAGCTTGGGCAAGGTCGCAAGGTCCAGTGCATGTGCAAAGCAAAGGTGCCACCACTGTCGCTGGCTGCACCTTGGCGATGGGGACGTCTGCTGCTTTGGTGATTTCGTGCAGATACACCGATACGAGCGACAAATCTTCGGGGATGACCACTTGGAACGATTGATCCCAGTACGGCCTGCAGCAAAGACCGGCACAGGGCGGAGGTACGGGCATGGTTGAGCATGGCTACGTGCGTGCATGTGGCTGATGTTGTGCGTGTGCTTGTTGTGCGTGCTTGCGTACACGTTCTTCAAAATCACCATTCGTGAATGAAGCGGTAATGGCGCAGGCCTTAGGCAACAGACTGATCCGTGCGTCCACCCCGCGCCTGACATGACAGCGGCAACTCACTTGAGCTCCTCCAGCGGTTGTGTTCGTGCAACTTCGTGGCCGTCAACGCGTGCGCTGGCACACCATGATGTTCCCTTTGCCTGGCACCTCCGCTCCAAGCCTTTGGCATTCCATTGCACTGGACGTTGTCGCCGTGGAAAGGGGGTTGAAGTGGCGAGTGGTGTTGGTGGTGGAACGGTGGCATCGTAGGAGTGTGGGAGTGTTGAGATGAGCACATCATGTTCCCGTCTGCTTGCCATTGAAAACGCGCACAGAGAGGCAGAGAGAGAGAGAGAAAGAGAAACGCACGCACGCATGCACGCACGCACGCACGCACGCACGCACGCACGCACACGCACACACACACACACACACGCACACACACACACACACACGCACACACACAACACACACACACACACACACACTGAACGTACGGGGGCATCTGACTTCGAACGAGAGAAACCGTAACGAAAACGATCGCAGTGCGCTCTGCCCGCCTACTGGTCAGGATCCAACCACATCCTATGATACTTACCTAGAGGAATTTACATTACATACGTAACCCAGGCTTCTAAGGGACTCGAAGCAACCGTAGGGTTTTGAAGCCATGGGATTACTGCCATACTGGTAGTTGGCGGGACGGACTCTCCCAGACGTCACGCACGCACACACACACGCACGCACACACACACGCACAGAAACACACCCAGCGTGATAGAGAGCCTGCGATCATAGCGAGGGCCCTTCTTGCGCATCATGGGTTGGACGACGTGGGCGTCCAGCAAATGCTTGGGATCCGCCATTTCACACCAGAGAGGTCAAACGCAGGCTGCTGCCAAAACACACACCAACACAACCACAAACAAAACCACAACGACAAAACCACAGGTGTTGTTGTGTTGAGTGTGACACACAAGCAGCTCGCAAGCAGTACACAGTGCTTTATGCTCACACACACACACACACACAACACATGTGTGTTCATAACAAGAGGTGCATGTATCCTCCTCCACCACCATCCCCACACCTCGACGCGCAGTGCTTTGCTGGCTTGCTTTGTGGCGCACAAAAACAACAAAACAAAGCTGGTGAGGGCAAAATTGCCTTTGTCCCAAGTCAATTTTGTCTTGCGAATTTGGCGCTCTCAACAAGAAAGAGGAAAGAAGAGGAAAGAGGACACGCAGCAGCCAACCACAACAGCGGCCAGCCAGTGCAACGATGAACGGCAACGGGAGGGAGGAAGCTGATGCTGCTGGGGAGAATCACCAGGACGAGGCGGATGCCATGGCGATCCTGTTTGAGGATGAGCAAGAAGCAGATGTTAGTCCAGTTGGCGTGAGAACACGCAGCAGGACACGGAGAAAGCAGGACCAGGCCGAGGGGATTGTGCAAGTGGAGGAAGACGAGGAGGAGGAGGAGGAGGGCGAGGGCGACGAAGTAGTGGATGATGGCGATGAGGTGGTCGTGACAGAGACGACCGATCCCGATGGCATGCACCACATTGATGTGAAGGTGCACAAGCACGCCACAGCCACGAATCGGGACTCTGTCATCATCGAATGCGATATCCCAGAGGTTGGTGTGTGTGTATGTGTGTGTGTGCGTGCGTGTGCATGCGTGCGTGCGTGTGTGCGTGTGTGTGTGCGTGCGTGCGTCTGTGTGTGTGTGTGTGTGTGTGTGTGTGCTTGTGTGTGTGTGTATGTGCGTGCGTGTGTGTGCCGGTACAGAGCGCTGCACACGAGCACATGCCGGTGGTTGGAGGTGTGCGTGTGGGAGAGCTATTTCTTCGCTGTTGCAGCCACCAATGATGCACGTGCTTGTTGTGGCATGTGTGCTGGTCCACTGCAGGTGTGCAAGCAAAAGCCATGTATTCTGGGCGTGGACGAAGCCGGCCGCGGACCAGTTTGCGGTGCGTACGCGAGCGCAACCTCGCATTATGTCAATGAGCGCTCACATTGCTCTCCTGCCTGCCCTTGTTCAATTGAGGCAATGGTGTCCGTAAGCGTTGGCGTGCGTTTGTGTGCATGTGAGTGGATGGGAGCGAAAACAACACATGAGCCCCCATCGATCGTTCATCGCGATGGCGATACCCGCATGACCCAGGTCCCATGGTGTATGGTGTCGCATTTGCGCCAAAGCCAATGGAGAAGACGCTGAAGAACATGGGCTTTACCGACTCCAAAGTCGTCAAGGAAGAGGAACGCGAGCGCTTGTTCACAGAGATGAAGGTGTGTGTCCGTGGATGTGCGTGTGGTTTCGTTTGTGTACACGTGTGCGTGTGCTTGAGTGCGCTTGCATACGCGTGTGGTTAAGTGCACGTGCATACGCGTGCACAGGTCCACCCGTGTAAGCGCGTGCGCGTGATCAAGTCACTGGTTTCGAACCTTGAACGATTGCCCTTCTCACAGGCCCCTAATTCCCCCCCCCGTCCAACCGCCTCCCACCTCTCGCTCACCCTTCTTCTCTGCCGT
>NW_004754912.1:499074-504074 GCF_000188695.1 Salpingoeca rosetta | reverse complement strand
CCTGAGGCCCGATGTCTGTGTGTGCATGTGCGTGGATTTCCAAACACTCAGGCCTATTGGTCTGTCATAGGTATCCCATACATACAAACAAACAAACACACTCCCACACAAACACACACCCACACTAAATCACTCGTACACACGCGCGTACGCACGCACACACGCACGATGCATCTGCACAAACGGCACCACAGACGGCGGGCAAAGGAAAAGAGGGCGAAACAGAAACTGCAGAGCAAAGGTGGGGACAGCGACACTGCAGCAAAACCAACACCAACGACCCCATCAGCATCGACAAGCACCTCGACAGCAGCAGTGACGGCGACGCAGCAGCATCATGGTGGTGGTGGTGGTGGTGGTGGTGGCGACAATGACGATGATGATGATGACGGGTCGTGGCGATGGGACGTGGACGAGGCGGACGAGCGGTTTGTACCGCAGGAGCTGCAGGACTACGGCGTTGACATCTACTACATTGAGGTGCTGCTTGCCATGTACATGGCCAGGCGCGCTGCTGCTGGCGACATGACGCGCCTGCTGCAGATTGTGCCGGTCCTGTGCAAGTCGACCGACCCGACCTACTCGCTCCTCCCAGGCGTCAAGGACGCTCTCCACGCCATCCTCACACAGCACTGGTTGGTGATGGCGGTGATGGTGGTGGTGACGATTGTGGCGTACTTTCCGTTTCCCATTTGTTTGGCTTTACCGTTTTCTTCCGGGCGACTCACACACGCGCACACGCACACGCGCACACACGCACACGCGCACACACGTACACACGCACACACACACATGCACACACACAACACATACATGCACATACACACACACAACACATACACACACACGCACAACACACAGGCGGGAGTTTGTGCGACGAAAGGAGGAGACGATTGCCGGGATTTTGGAGCCGCTGGCCGCCAAGCACGTGACGCTGCACATGCAGGTGCTTGACTTTCTTGATCGGGCGCCGGCTGGATTGGAGGAGAAGGAGCTGGCGCACGTGCTTGCAGGCATGGCCGAGCGCGGCGCGGTGAGCGGCAGGGGCGAAACCGCCGGCGCCGTCATGAATGCAACGCTGTCCAACCTGTACCGCCACTTGATTGACGACAAGCATCTGTCACCCTCCGCCACGGCCACCATCCTCCCGACCCTCATGGCTCGCTTCCCCAAGGCCAAACCGTCCCCAAAAGCACCAAAGTCCAAAAGGTAGTGGACGTGTGTTTATGTGTGTTTATGTGTGTGTGTGTTTATGTGTGTTTATGTGTGTAATGTAACTGCTGTCCTTTTTGTTCCAAGAGTCGACACCATCTAAGAAAACCTCTTTCGTTTCAACAGTGGGTTTCAACTCGTCCTTACGCGCAGAGAGAGCGAGACGGGGAGAGAGAGTGTGTGTGTATGTGTGTGTGTGAGTGAGACACACGCACGCACGCACACACACACACACACACTCGATGTAAAAAGCTTGTTGCATCTAGTTTGGATAGGGATGGAGGATTCGGTATTTAGAAGGCGCGCGTCGTTAGTGAAGCTTAGAGTTGTAAGAGGAAACCAACCGTGAGAAGCGCAAGCATGATCCGGTATGCCGCCCTTGGCCCGGTGGTTAGATCCGCTCTTAACCGCCCAGGCTTTGGCGAAGAAGACTCGCGCATCAGGGTGCACGTCATTTAAGGGTGGAAGATAGGTAAGATATCTCATTCCCGTTGCATCCCACCCATAGACAGAACTCCGCCTGTGTGCATTGAGACGGCGCTAAGTATAGTCAGAATGCCGCCGTCTTCCCAAATTTGTGCACTGCGCTATTCTGTACCAACACACTAAGACCTAACGGTGTACTACTAAATAGCTAATTAAAAGGGCTGGCTTTTTCGCTCCAGCTATGGTGCGAGTGCGGCTTCAGCCTTGTACCACTAACCGGGAATTGGTGCATGCGTGCCTTGAACGCGGCGGACATTCTTGGAGGACTCTGGACGTTTTTAAGACGAAGAGATTATGGATGCTACGTTGGCTTTAAATCCCGTTACGTTGTCTACCTAGGTCTGGAGGCTCCCCACGTTCGTAGAAGAAATAGGTCTCTCTCTCTCTCTCTCTCTCTCTCTCTCTCTCTCTCTCTCTGCGTTCAAACGTTTCGCGGCGCTACCAACTCACTGCAATTAAATCATCATCGAATCACCTTCATAACTTTTTATTTTCTGCCATGGGTTTCAAAGTGCGCGCGGCAGCGTCGAATTTTCAAAGCGGCAAAGTGTCCCGGTGCCGCCGTGGTGGTTGTCGAGCAACGCACGGTTGCGCGATGGGTTGTTGTCACACGGGATCACGCACGACGCATGACGACATAACCGTTTTGTCCCGGCACTGCCAGGAAGTGGACTCGCAACGCCCCGACAGCACGAGCAATGCGTCCAAAATAGGGAAACAATCGAGGGCAACCTGAAGCCCTCAACAAGCACAAGCAAACGCAGCAGGCAGCAGGCTCGAACAACAAGAAGCAAAGCAACAAGAAGCAAGAAGCAGCACAAAGCAAACGGCGACCACAACGATCGACGCAAGCACACGCGCGCACCACCAACAACCAACAACCAACAACAACCAACAACCACAAGCCAGCACCACATTGGCGTCGTCATCAGGTGTGTGCACAACCCTCTCTGCTGTCGTCAGTTGCTTCGCATCATCCAACAACGCACTCGACAAGCAAGCAAGGAAGAGGGTGCGTATGCTTCGCATGACGCATGTGCTGTTGTGTGTGTGTGTGTGTGTGTGTGTGTGTGTGTGTTTCTGTGCACGAGACACGCAGACACAACAGCAAACAGTGCAAGCACCAACAACGAAACAAGCGCCACCAACCAACCAACAAACACAACAACGGTGAACACCCAACCACGCACGTCAAAACCAAACGCTTGCACGACCAATACACACAACACAACGACCCATCAGCACGCTAGCACAACAACCACAACAACAACCACGTCACATGGGCCTGGTGATTCGCTGTTCTGAAAACGATGCAACGCAACAGTCGCATGTCACAACACCGCAACACCACACACCCATCTGGCCCTCTCCTCTCTCCTGTCACTCTCACACACACACTCTCTCGGTGCAACCTATGCTAATCGCTGTGGCTCACGCTGCCTTTGTGCTTGCTTGTTGTGGTTGTGTCGTGTCGACTTGCACGCGTGCGTGCGGCGGCTGTCTCCATTGCTGGGCTGCCGTTGTGTTCTGGCGCATTCTCCTCCCGCCTACCTGCACCCCTGCACCCTTTGCCTCGCCCCCTTGCAGACCCCAACGCGCGCAACAGTTGCAGCTGCAATCCAAAACCTCGAACATATCCTAGCTGGCAAGCGAGTCGTGCGCCAACAAGCGACTCATCGCCCTCCCACCAAGCACGCGGTGAGTGATGCGACGCGAGGTGAAAGCCGCCGCCACACGACTCAGCCGCAGCTGCCCACTGTCACACTGCCAGCGTGTCACATGCCATGTCATTCTCCCTGTGACTGTGCTGCGGTTAGCGTTTGTTCCATCGCTCACACACACACACACACACACACACACACACCACGATCTTCATTCATCACCTCACGCTCTTGGTTCCCATGCCCTGTTTGCTCATCTGTGCATGTGTGTGAACTGTTTCCCTTGTGGGCAATTTCGCATCCATCCATATCTGTGTCAAACCACCGGGGGGCGTGAACCCCTTCCCTTAATGACGTACGTCCTTACGCATGGCAATAGCACGTTGTGTACCCGTGCGTTGTGCGTTGTGCGTTGTTGCTTGTGCTATGCTGGTTGGTGTCGTTGGTGGTGGTGCTGTTGTTGTTGTTGTAGTTGGGTGCGCAGCGATTTGTACGTGTTTCAATATGCCGCTGACAGGCGTTCGCGCGTGTTCCATGGGATTCAAATTACTCACTGCCCCCTTCCCATGTGTGCACAACATGCCACCTCCCTTTTCGATGGACTGTTGCACAGGCTACTTCCAGCGTGTCACTGAACAAGAGCTGCGGCTGCGTTTACGCCTCTCGTCTGCTCTTCGTGAACGCATTTTCCGCCAACCACCGTTGACGCTACCGTTGACGCTACCACGCAACACACACACACGCACACACACACACACACCCGTCGCTGAGGCCACTGCACGCGTCAGCGGCATGCCAGCTGTCGTGCCCCAGCACAAACACCAGCACCAGAGTCAGCAGCACCAGCAAAGCATGGATCCTCCCGTGATGTTCCATCGCCGTCAGGCGTCCTTGCACAAGAACCGGCACACCCTCCAACGGCACAGTACGTTGTGTGTGTGTGTGTGTGTGTGTGTGTGTGTGTGTGTGTGTGTGTGTGTGTGTGTGTGTGTGTGTGGCTTTGTATGCATGTCTCTTCTGTCTCTATTTCAACCATTCATTGAACACATGCACCCTGTGACCACTATGATAGACCAGCCCAACACAGCACAACAGCAGCCGCAGCACGTCTTCCGCTCCCGCCAACACATCCCTGCAGCGTCAGACGTGAGAGCACCTGTGTGTATGTGTGTGTGTGTGTGTGCACCTGCCGTGCCAGCACCGACACTTCTTCTTTCGCCTGCCTGCTTGCACATCAATCCGCGGCTGCGAGACTGCTCACACCCCTGCCTTTCCTCTGACAGCACTCGGTTGAGCTCGACAAACTGCGGCGGGAGGTGCGGCCATTGCGTCTCTCCCCTGCAGGATTCTCTGTGTGTGTGTGTGTGTGTGTGTGTGTGTGTGTTTGCGTTGAAATGCGCTGTACGTTGTTCAACTATCTCGCGCGCTCACCCGACATGCTTTGAATTGCAGTTGCGTATCTTGGAGAAGGATTTGGCCGAGGCGCAGATGAAGCGAAGCAAGGCCAACCAGGTGTGATCTCCACCACTCACGCCGTGCGACTCGCTTGCTGGCCACGGCAGAGTTGTGCACCACACACACACACACACACACACACACACACACACACACACACACACGCTCTCTCTCTCTCTCTCTCTA
>NW_004754912.1:488367-495867 GCF_000188695.1 Salpingoeca rosetta | reverse complement strand
ATTGTCGCATCTGATGACGAAAAGTTTGCACCTACCCCACCCTTGCGGCAGATGCTTGCCGGCTCAGGGCCATCTCGCCGCCCACACTCCCTCTACCTGCCGACAACGACGTCAGCGACAGAGGGCAATGGTGGTGACGGCGGTGGTGGTGGTGGTGGTGATGTACGCATGCGGGCTGGTGGCGGCGCTGTTACCCGGAGCATGGCGCTTGCGCGCGCAAACCAGCGGCTGCGTGAGCAGGTTGCACATTTGCAGCGCCAGCTCTCCTGCGCAGACCCCAAGTCCCCTTCCACCCCCGTCTAACGTGCTGTTTACCTTGTGTGCTGCACAAGAGAGGAATGGCAGCAACCTGTGTGTCAAAGAAGTACTGAATGATGTAGACCCAGTGCCCGGCACCAGCGTGCTTGCTTGTCTGTTTGCTTTCCCGTCTTCTAGCCAGCTCTGTGGCCGCTTCCTTTTGCACTCCCTTTGCCTGTATTGCTCTCATTCGTGCTGTGTGTGTGTGTGTGTGTGTGTGTGTGTGTGTGTGTGTGTGTGTGTGTGTGTGTGTGATTTGTGTGTGATTTGTGTGTGATTTGTGTTATCTGACACCTTTCTTACAGTGGTACCACTGCCTGGCGTCTGTTGGTCGTTCAATATTCCAGCCTTGCTCCCCTTCTGTCTGCTGACCTCCTTCCTTTCACTTCAATGACTCCCCTCGTCGTTGATGAATGACCATTCTTGTCGTGTGCTTCACACAACAAACAACAACAACAACAGCGCAGATGGGTGTGCAAGGGCTGACTGGGTTTGTGCAGGGCAAGAAGAATGGCTTGGGCGAGCGGGTGACGTTCAGGGCAGAGAGCAAAGACAGCGAGAAACACCCGCTGGTCGTGGACGGGCATGCGCTCGTCTATCACCTGGCGCGCAGAGCGCATGTCGCAGACATGCCCATCGCCAACACAGACCGCTTCGAGATGGTCGTGCTCGAGGAGGTGGGGGCCATGGCAGCCTGCTTTTCACACGTCGTCGTTGTCATGGACGGGCCATCCCCAGCCTGGAAGAAGACCACGACGCAGGACCGACTCGTGCAGCAGGTGCGCCTGGCCAAGTACCTCTACGACAAGCTCGCGCAGCCGGGCTGGAAGAGCACCCAATCCGGTGCTCGCCCCTACACCACCTTGCTGCCTCGAAGCTTGTTTGCGTACATGACCCATCTTCTCCTCGCCAACTTCCACCGCCGCATCAGCCTTATCCACTGCATCGACGAAGGCGACGCCATGATCGCCGTGCTCGCCAATGCCCTCGATGGGTATGCGCTCACCCTCGACTCGGACTTTTACATCTACAACTCCAGGTACCTCCCGCTTTCCTCGTTCTGCGCCACGGACGATGGCACCTCCATCTCCGCCGTCGTCTTCGATCAGCGTGCGCTGATGCTACAGCTGGGACTGCAGTCACAGGCGCAGCTCTGCGTATGGGCAACCCTCGTTGGCAACGACTACACACGGCACTTCATCACCGCCGATCACACGGGTGGCAGCTTTGGCGCAGCAGCCGAACTTGTCAACACCGCAACACGCGCCTACCACCGCAGCTACATCTGCCGTGCGACAGCCACCAGCCCCAGCAGTAACAACTCTCCCACCGACCCCACGGTTCATGCAGACAACGACCTTGCCTGTTGCATTGCAGACCACGTGCTGTCTCGACTTCGATCGCCGCTCTCCAAGGCAAACGCAAAGGCGTTCCGGTTCAGCGTTGCCCAGTACGCACAACAGCAAACCGCTGTAGCCGCCGCCCGGCAGCGATGGCTGAGCGCGCAGAAGAAGCGGAGAGAGGGAGAGGGCCCAGAGGGGAGCAAGGGTGCAGGGAAGCAAGGGGATGGTGGCAATGGCGCTGACAAGCGTACTGTGCAACGTCATCCTCAAGGCCAGCAAAGCCAGCAGGGGAAGAAGAACAAGAAGGGCAAGAAGCACAAGAAGCACAAGAACAAGAAAGGACCTCAGAAGCGAGGAAAGGGCAATGAAGGAAGCCCGCGCCTCATATCGGGTGCTCTGTCGTCAGCGAAGGACACAAGCCCGGGCATGTGGCTGGACGTGCCACTGCCAACAGGTTTGCTCCTTGCCCGCAACCCGACCTGGCGCCACAACATCATGCAGACCAGCCGTGCTGATGGCGAGATGGCTGCGGGTGCGGTGGTTGGTGATGGTGGTGATGATGATGATGTCAGGTGTGATGCACGCTCAAAGACGCGTGCTGGTGGCGGCGATGGCTCGACTGCCGCTGCGAGGACGGACAGCGAGCATGTCAACACCAAAGGTCATGCAGCAACAACAGCTATGCCGGCAACAACAACAACAACAACAACAACAGCTGCTGCAACAGCTACAGCGGCAACAAACCTCATATCTGTGCACCAGCGCCATGCATCGTGGCTCTCATTTGCTGCTGGACAAGGGCAGCAACTGCAGGATGCCGTGTGGCTAGTGCTGGCACGCTTCCTCTATAACCACTACTTGCTCACAGGCAACCTACTTGCCTTGGTGCTGCTGCCGTGCTCCGTGTCCACGGCACGGCTCAAGCCAGTGCATGGCAACTTACAGACAGCACAACACATCACGCCAGGAGCAGTCGACGATGAAGGTGGTGGTGAAGGAGGTGACGATGGTGACAGAGTTGATGGTGGTGACGATGGCATACGCCACGGTGATGATGGTGCAGCATGTGGGAATGGGGATGGTGAATGTCATCACTCGCACAAGCAAGACAGCACTCCAGCGGGCTGCAGCCACACAGACAGCGACCGTTCAACAGCGCCACTTTCACGCCGCTATGAGCTGCTTGTGCAGCTGGAGGGGCGGGCGGAGCCTGCCGTTGACAGCACCGTGGGAATCGACGCAAACACCCTCGCCTGCTCCCTGCTTCAACACGCGGCCGCACAAGCCCTGACCTCTGCTCTTTCGTTATTATCGGCAGCAGGAGAAGCATCAACAACAACAGCAACAACAACAACAGCAGCAGCGAAAGTGTCGCCGTCGTCATCGTCTTCCGCAGTCATGTTAACATCATCGCCACCTTCAATGAAGACAGAGCAGCCAGCGCACACTCCCACAGCTCCCAAACCACGCACCCGTCCTTCCCCTCTCGAGGGCGTGACCAAGGTGTCGGTGACCACCACCTTCTATGGATGTGACGCCTCCCAGTGCCACCGCCGTGTTGGTAGCGCGGGCAGCAGCAGTGCCTCGTACCACGTACCCCACCATGCACAGTACCGTCGTCGCACAACACAGCCCACGCCAATACACACAACGCCGCACTTACAAGCACCAGCATCGGACGCATCATTGGCGGGGAGTTATGGACAAGACGTGGCGTTTCTCGTGCGCTTACGGGATGCTGGGCTGCTGCTGCCAGCGCTGGCAGATATGCTGAGCCGGCAGTACTGCGACTTCCACACACATGGACCCTGTCTACGGCAACAGCAGTCACAGCAACACAAACAACAGCCGCACCAGCACCAACGGCAGCGGCGTGAGCTGTCGGGCAGAGCAGCACTATGGCACGCATGTTGGACTGCAGGGGTGCTTGTTGCCGTGTTTGCGTCGCTTCACAACGCGGCGGCAGCACGGCACACGCGAACGCTATCACGTCTACTGCAGGCATTGCTGCTTTCGCAACAACAACAACAACAACAACAACAACAACAACAACAACAACAACAACAACAACAACAACAACAACAACAACAACAACAACAACAACAACTTGACAGCTCTGTTTATGATGCGGCTGTGGCGAGGGGCCGCATGCTGTTCCAACAGAGGAGCTCTGATGGCCTGGGCCAACAGCAGACAACAAGCAGCCCAGCGAGGAGTGGTGCTGGTGTTGGTGTCGGTGGTGAGTGCAGTGACGAGGAACACGCCACGACGCTGTTGCTTGATGACCTGAGCAAGTGGCAGACGACCGTGCAGGCGTTTGCGGTCCTTGTCGCCGGTGTGCGCAAACTGCACATGTGCACAGAGAACTCGAGTGCACCATCAGCGCACGATCGTGATGAGTGTGGGCGTGTCTGTGATGATGATGATGACAACGACAACGATGACGATGAAAGCGATGATGATGACGATGCTGGTGTGTTGCAGCTGGCGTGGCTCTCCAGTCGTCTCTTTGACGCACACGCGTTTCGTGCATTTGCATGTGGTGACGTCAGCAAACCCGACACACGCACTGCAACTGATGCACGTGGCTCGGCATGCACACAAACGGAGTATGCTGCGGTGTGGGGCGGCACATGCGGAGCTGTTCTAGCACACGTGGCAACAGCTGCCCGAGAGATGCTGCGACGGCAGCAGACGCAGACACAGGCACCACACAATCACAGACAGCAGGGGGGATGGTCACAGCAGCAGCAGCAGCGACCGAAGCACGGAAAGGGAAAGCAACGCGCAGCAGGGAGAGGTGGCAAGCACAGTGGTAACAAAACAAAGCAGTCGAAGAACAGCAGTGTCAGCAGTGCCCAGAACAGGTTTGCCGGGTTGGAGATTTGAGAGCCGGCGTATGTGTGTGCATAATGTGTGTGTGCGTGTGTGCGTGTGTGTATGTGTATGCGTGTGTGTGTGTGTGTGTGTGTGTGTGAGTGTGTGCGTGTGTGTGTGTGTGTGTGTGTGTGTGTGTGTGCTCAGGCGAGGCAACACGACTGCATGTATGATTGTCAATAATGCAGCAGCTTCGTGCAAGCATTCTGTTGACGCCCCTGTTCCACATGAAATGACATGACATGATTGAGCATACGCGCTATTGCTTCATTCTTCTTCTCTTCATGCTTTAGACGAAACCGAACAAGCGACAACAGAAACACTTATCACAACGACAACAGGCAATGGCATTCGCAGCACAGAGCACTGACGAGGTGCATACAGAAAAACAAACACATGTGTGAAGTGACGAACAAACACGTGTGATGTGATGTCACGACGACAGTAGCTGCATAAACACCAAGATGCTCATCACAGCACCACAACATCAACAGCAGATGAGCACGCAGAACGCGACATCATAGCACAGAGCAAGGACAGAGGATGCTGAAGGGACAAGCTTGGCTGCAGGATGCAAGGGTTGTTTGGGAGCAGGAAGGGGGATGATCCAAAGGTGTTTGTTGGTTGGTTGGTTGGCTGGACGGTTGGTTGGTTGGATGACGTGTGTTGGTGCGTATGCTCAGGTGCGGAGCCAGACGAGGTTGCTGCGGAGGCGGTTGTAGTCTGGGAGCTGCTCGACGGGTCCAATGGCGGCGACGGCCGGGCAGCGGTCGTACACGTACTTGTCCATCGCAGACCGCACAGTCGACGAGCTCACAGACTGTAAAACCAAAAAAGAAGAGGGGGTAGAGGGAAGGGGAAGAGGAGCGGAAATGATTTGGGTCAACAGAAAAGCGAAGACAATCAGGCACATATGTGTGTGTGCGTGCGTGTGTGTGTGTGTGTGTGCGTGTGTGACCACCGTCGCCACCATCATCATCAGCAACAGCAACAACAACAACTTAAACAACAACTGAAACAAACAACAACTTAAACAACAACATGCAGCAGCGTGTACTGAGGGCTGCTCACGTCGAGGAGGGCGTTGATCTCGGCAGCAGGGACGCGGCGACCCAGGGTCAGAATCTGCCGTCCAATCTCATCGTTGGCCGCCTGTGCACCTGTTGCGATGGCAATTGGAGAGGGTGGGGAGAAAGCGTCGAAAGAGGTGATGTTATTCACGTGGGAGAACACGTTCTGCGGTGGTCAAATAGTGTCACAATGCAGTGGTCACCGTGACCACACAAGTGACAATACGCTCGATGACAGCAGCAAGGAACAAAAACAACACATCGGCACTCTGTCTGTGTGTGTGTGTGTGTGTGTTACGTACTGTCGACGGAGAAGATGAGCTGGGACTTGAGCTGGCGCTTCACGCGCTCAACCTCGGCATCCGTCGCGCCCTGAACACCGCGGCACGGACGAGCGGTATGTGGAGAACAGGATATCCATTGCGGACATAAGTTATGAAAGAGAAGACAACACAGAAAGGAACACAGACGAGAACATTGCGGGTCACACGCGACTCGTTGCTTCCAAGCAAGCCTGCGCCACATCAACCCATCAACCCCCTGGTCACGCCTTCCAGCCAGCAGCACATAACATACGTTGGCCAGGCGCAGCCACTCCTGGGTGAGGGCGTAGGCAAAGTCCTCAATCTTGTCGTAGTCCGTGACGGCGTAGCAGCCCCACAGGCCCGTGTCCGTGTACGACGTCTGGAACGACATGTAGTTGTGGGCCAGCGAGTGCTCCGCAGCGAGGCGGGCAAGCGGGGACGACAGGTTGGCTGAGCCGCCAAAGTTGCGGTCCCAGCTGCCAACAAGCTGTGCACACACGCACGCACACACACACACACACATGGGTAGTGTTGGTAGTGTTGGTAGTGTTGGTAGTGTTGGTGGTGTTGGTGGTGTTGGTGGTGTTTTGCATCGTCACGATGGATGAGGAGAGTGAGGGTGAGTGCGCATGTGTGATGGGAAGGAGGACAGGATGTGTGAGGTGGCAAAACTCATCCGCTTGCAAAGACACGTGGAAGCAAGCAAGGAGGCTGTAGTAAGCACGACAGCAGCAGTGACAGCAGCAGTAACACGCAGAAGAATCTCCATGACATCTGCCCAACGTACGGATGAGCCGACGAGCATGGAGTAAAAGTCGGGATCGCTCCAGCTGACGCCCTCAACGGCAATCGCAAACTTGGCCGTCTGCTCGCTGTCATCGCGGAAGCGCAGCTGCACACACACACACACACACACACACATCGGTTAGGGACGTGGTGGGCAATGTAGGTGATGCACGATGACCTGGGATGAATTGTTGCATCAGCCACACATTCACACAGGTACACACACACACACACACACACACACACACAAACACTCACTCACTCACATTCACACACATACTCACACAAACACACACGCACATACTCACACAAACACGTGCACACACGAATGCAACGCACCTCGGAGCCGTGGAAGTCGGATGTGGTGACGGCGGGGGCCTTGTCGTCGGCGGAGAGGCCGCCAAACGCCTTCTCAGCGGCAGCAACGAGCTGGTCGTGGTCGACGCCGCCCGTGCCAACCAGCACCATGCGCGGGCCCGTGTAGTACGTCTCCACGTACTTGATCAGGTCCTCGCGCGAGATGGACCTGCAGTGGCGGGATGCGTGCGTGGCGTGAGCATCATGTTTTGGAAAGGAGGGGTGGTGAGTGTAGAGGGGTGGTTGTGGCGAGACAGCACAATGTTTTGCTTCATTGTGTGTGTGTGTGTGTGTGTGTGTGTGTGTGTGTGTGTGTGTGTGTGTGTGTGTTTCATGTTGCATGACGGTACATGACCGTGTGTTGACTTGACTGACTTGATGTTCTCCTCGGGGCCGAGGATGGTGTAGCCGAGTGGGGAGTTCTGCACAGCACAGCAGCACAGACAAGCAATTCGTCGTGTGAGC
>NW_004754912.1:478757-487597 GCF_000188695.1 Salpingoeca rosetta | reverse complement strand
GGCCGTCTGGTGCGGCGTCTACACAAACACACACACACGTCCAACCAAACACAATTCGCAAAGGCCAATGCAGTGTGTGCGGACATGCAGGCGGGCGTGAGCCAGTGTCACTCATTGTCCCCCCGACGATGCAACACTCTGCAACCACACCACCCTTCACACCACCCTTCACACTTGACTGCAGGCTCCCCCCCCCTCCCAACACACACTCCCAACACACACACATCACTGCATCAGAAAGCACACCTGCTCTGTGACGACACGGAAGCCGTTGTTGAGCGTGGTGACGCGGGTCTCAGCAGCCGTGGCTGTTGCGGCAGCAGCGGCAGAGAGCCACCGCCGGCCAGCAACACGGGTCACACCAGCCATCATCATCCTCTCGCTTGTCTCTTCTCTTCTTCTCTTCTTCTTGCAGTGGTGGTTTGCGTATGTTTCCCGTGTGCAGTGTATGTTTCGTCGCTCCCTGGCAATTCCCCACACAAAGTGCGCACTCTGAAGGCCTCTCCATCCTATCCACCACGTGCCTTTTTTCCCTCGCTTCTGTTCCTGTTTGTGCCCAATATCGCGCCACCTCTGCTTCCTTCCTTTCATCGTCTTGTTGTCTTCGCTCCACCGCCGCCAGCAACCAGCAACCAGCAAAGCAGTCGTCATGGAGTTTGGTCCATCCAAGTGCACCTACAAGCTGGGCACCACAGAGCCCGATCCCCACCACCACTTCTCCAGGTGTGCACCATGATGGCTGTGGGCGTGATGGTGTGCGCGCAGAAAGCGAGAGCATGTGGCCTGTTTGACAAATTGGAGAGCGATTGCACAATCGACATGTGCGCCTCTTCTTGTTGTTGTTGTTGTTCTTCTTTGCCTTGTTTCCTTCGCCGTGATGGTTGAGCCAGTGTGAGGATGCTCACGTCCGCTTCGCTGCTCGCTCGTTTGCTTGCAGGGATGATCCCTCTGGTCCCCATGCTCGCCAGGAGCTCAAGCCAAAGATCCTGCCCAACATCCTCCACAACATCGGTGCGCTGCTGAAACGTGCCACCACGTGGCGTGCTGGACGGTGTCTGGTGTTGCTTTGACAGCGTTGTGGCGTGTCCTCCTTGCCTTGTTGCCAACCACTCACACTCACACACGTCCGCACACACACTCACACACACACACACACACACACACTCACGTTGTGACATGGCTCTGCACGTGGGCACCCACCACAATCCTGGCTGCAGGCAACACGCCTCTTGTGCGCATCAACAAGATCGCTGAGGAGGAAGGCCTCGAGTGCGAGCTTCGTAAGTCTGCGCGCACACACGCCGTGTTCCAATGTGGCTGTACCTGTTTGCTTGCTGTCACTGTTTGCTTGCCTGGCTCGTCTACTTGCACTGCTTGCGCTGCTGGCACTGCAGCGCAGTCTCACGTGTGCATGGCAAACCACGCACGTGTTGCTTGTGATGGGGAACAGTGGCCAAGTGCGAGTTCTTCAACTCTGGCGGCTCTGTGAAGGATCGCATTGCTCGCCGCATGGTCGAGGATGCGGAGCGCGATGGCCGCCTCAAGCCAGGCAGCGTCATCATTGAGCCAACATCCGGCAACACCGGTATGCCAGCCTGGCTTTGTGGCAATGTGTGTGTCTGCACGTGTATGTGTGCGTTTGTTTGTTTGTTTGTGTGTATGTGTGTGTGTGTGTGTTTACGTGTGTGTGTCTGCGTGTCTGCACGTGTTTGTGTGTATGTGTGTATGTATGTGTGTGTGTGTTTCACTCCGGTCCACCGTCCCTTGATTGCGCACCATCTCAACTCTCGTTGCCTCACATGTTCGTCTCCACCCTGCGTGCAGGCATTGGGCTTGCGCTTGCTGCTGCTGTGAAGGGCTACCGCTGCATCATTGTGATGCCTGAGAAGATGAGCCAGGAGAAGGTCGACGTGCTGCGTGCCCTCGGTGCCGAGATCATCCGCACCCCAACAGAGGCCGCCTTTGACTCCCCTGGTGCGTCCGCGCTCGTGTGTGTCTGCCTGCCTGTTTGTGTGTGTCTGTGTGTGTGTGTGTGTGTCTGCGTGTCTGTGTGCACTCTTGTGCCGGTTGCTACCCAACTCCCTCTATATTCTGCTCTGCTCTCTCCCCACACATCCAGTCCTATGCCACGCCTGACCCTTCACACCAATCCACCAATTACAACCACCCACCGTCTGCCTTGTTTCCTCTGCTCAGAGTCGCACATTGGCGTTGCGAACCGGCTGAACAAGGAGATTCCCAACTCGATCATCCTTGACCAGTACTCCAACCCGGGCAACCCGCTCGCCCACTACGACGGCACTGCAGAGGAGATCCTCGAGGCGTGCGACGGTGCGTCACCACTGTTCTGTGCTGCTGCTGCTGCTGCTGCTGCGTGTTGTGGTGTCAGTGCTGCTGTTGGTACTGTTGTTGCCGTATCTGATGCTGCTTGCGGTGGCAGCCTCGGTCACGGCATCGCTTGCTTTACAGCCTATCTTGTGACCACGTACGCTCAACACCTCTTCCTCCTCCCCTTCCTCTTGCTCTTCCTCCCCCCCCCTCCCCTTCGTTGTGCAGGCAAGATTGACATGCTTGTTGCTGGCGCTGGCACGGGCGGTACGATTTCGGGCATTGCGCGCAAGTTGAAGGAGAAGGTGCCTGGCATCCAGATTGTTGGCGTCGACCCCGAGGGCTCCATCCTCGCCCAGCCAGAGGAGCTCAACAAGACAGACGTCACCGGCTACCAGGTGCGGTGTACAACACCATCCTGTGGTGCTATGTGGTGCTTGGCTCGTGTTCGTGCTGCTGCAGTTTGTCCCGCCTCCATCTTCCTGTGCTTGTATCTTCCGCATGCAGTTGTGTCTCCTTTACTCTTCTTCCCACCGGTACCACCACCACCACCATCATCGCCACTGCACCTCGCCCCTGCGCACCTCACCACACCCGCACACGCTCCCGCACCAGGTTGAGGGCATTGGGTACGACTTTATCCCGCGCGTGCTTGACCGGAATGTGATTGACAAGTGGGTGAAGACGCGTGACCGGGAGGCGTTCCGCATGTCGCGCCGGCTGATCCGCAGCGAGGGTCTGCTGTGCGGCGGGTCCTCTGGCACCGCCATGTGGGCCGCCGTCGAGGCTGCGCGCTCCCTCAAGAAGGGCCAGCGCTGCGTCGTGATGCTCCCAGACTCGGTGCGCAACTACATGACCAAGTTCCTCTCGGACGAGTGGATGTACCAGCACCAGTTTATTGAGCAGCCGCCCGACGAGCAGGTCCCAACAGAGGAGGACTGGTCAGTGCTATTGTGGTGTGATTTGTTGCTGCTGCTGTTGCTGTTGCTGCTGATGCTGCTGCTGTTGTTGCTGCTGTTGTTGCTGCTGTTGTTAATGCGTCGTCGTGAACGCATCTTGCTTGCTGCTGTCTCCATCTTTGCTGTCCCTCCCCCCCTCATAACAACTGCCACTGCCATCTCTGCCGTGTGTCTGCCCCCGATCAACGTTCCTCACCGCCATCTGCTGTCTCTTTCCACCCGCCTGCTGCTATTGCCGTTGGTGATGGTGTTCAGGTGGACGTCGCTCTCTGTGACGGCGCTGCCGCAGAAGTTTCCGATGACGCTGCTGCCGACGGTGACGTGCGGCGAGACCATTGAGATCCTCCACCGCGAGGGCTTTGACCAGATGCCGTCGTCAGCGAGACAGGGTGCGTTGCGCTTTGACCAGATGCCCGTCGTCAGCGAGACAGGGTGCGTTGCACACACTCGGCAAGGGCGGTGGTCCGTGGAAGTGTGTGTATGCGTGTGTGCGTGTGTGTGTGTGTGTGTGTGTGTGTGTGTGTGTGTGTGTGCTGTGTGTGTGTGTGTGTGTGTGAGGGAGAGTGACAGCAAGTGGTGGAGATGAAGGCAACAGGCGAGACGTGCGCTTGTTCATGAATCTTTCTCACTCCGTTTCTGTTTTGACCACGCATGGACGGTTTCGTTGCCACCCCATCCAAACATAACGTTAAACGTTAACACCTTAACCCACTCCCCCCTGCCCCCAAATCCCCCATCGTGCATTGCAACAGGCAAGTGCTTGGGATGATGACGGAGGGCAACCTCATGTCGATGCTTGTGAAGAAGCGCGTGACAAAGGACGACCCTGTGTCCAAGGTGCTGTACAAGTCGTTCAAGCAGGTGCCCACCACCGCCACCCTCGGCCGCGTCTCCCGCCTCCTCGACAAGGAGCCGTTTGTGCTTGTCATCTCCGAGCAGCGCTGCTGTGAGTTGCACACAAGTTGCTGGTCATGTGTGTGTGTGTGTGTGTGTGTGTGTGTGTCCGTGCGCGCGCGCGTTCATGCGTTCATGCGTTCATGCGTTCAATCTGCCTGTGTCTCGCTTCCCCTCCCTCTTCTCCAAATTGACACGCTTGCATCTGGTTCGTCCCATTCCCGCCCTTGTCCTCACCTCCCCCCTTGTCCCACGCGCTCCAACATACACACGCGCAAACACACACACACGCGCGCAAACACACACACACGCGCGCAAACACACACACACACACATGCACACGCCACGCGTGCACAGTCTCAGGCAAGGACGAGTCGTCTTTGAAGCAGACCATCTACTCGATTGTGACCCGCATCGACCTCCTCAACTTTGTCATGGCCACCTCCAAGGACAACGCATCCAAGTGAGCGGCGACAGCAGCGGTTGCGACAACAACAACAACACGTTGTTGGTGATGCTTGCTTGCTTGCTTGCTTGCACGCAACGTGTCAGCTGTACGCGTTGACCCCATTTCCAATCCACCAACCCCCACGCCACTTTTACCTACTTTGAATTTGTTGACATGACGTGACACCTATTCCTGAGTTCCTTCTCCTCTCTTTGGTTCCCTGTGTCCGGCTTGCGCCCTACGTTAGTTCTTTCGGTTTTGTTGTTTGCTTGAGAGGGCACGCCCCTCCCCTGTCGCTGCTGCGCCGTGCTCGCATGTTTGCATCATTCATTCCTGGACGACGCGCTTGAGTCATTTGGGGCGGCTCTCTCACTGAGGTTTTCGTGACTGTTTTACTTTTTGTCTTCACGGTGTTGTTCATGTGTGCACGGGGGAGCGTGCAGCAGGTCAGGGACACACCCAGTACACGACCAAGGTCAGGCAACAACAGCAAAAGCGCACATTGAGTAGGGCCACCACGCAACAACGCCAAATAACAGTGCATGAATAAGGAAGGGAAGGGGGCGCGATACGAGCGCGGCGGTAAAGGGGTCGTCACATGTCACACACACACACACACACACACACACACACACACACACACACACACACACACACACACACAAGCAAGTGCGAAGAAGGAGCAAGTCAAGATCGAATGCAACAACAGCTCAGCACACATCAGCACACGTCAAACACAGTCACGCCATTGAAGGGGAACATAACCAGAACATAAACAGAGCACCAGAGATGGGGGGGGGGGCGTTGTTTCAGTCGGACTTTGACGATGATGCAGCGGTCTTCCACTCCTCATATGAGAGTGCAATCTTGTGGCTCTTGTAGCGGGTGAGCTTGACAGTCTTCCTGTACTCCTCCGTGATCTTGGATGTGTAGCCGCCCTTGCGCAGCAAAGCGTCAATGGCCTCCACTTTGCTCCAACCTGCGTGTTGTAGCGGGAAAGGGGGGGGGATGAATGAGAAACCGACACGGGAACACAAGGGTGCGACCCATCGCCCTACTCCTTGCTTCATATGGTTGGTGCAACAAACAACGGCATGCAAACATGCACACACACACATGTACACACACACACACGCACGCACGCACGCACCTTGCTCTGGCATGACTTCGGGGAGGAACGTGGCCGTGCGCTTGCGGCCACTCTCGTGCTTGAACTCGATCCAAATGCCGTGTGTGCCCACCTGCCATCCAGATGCCATCCACATGCGTATCACCAATATGAGTCAGCACAGAAGCAGATAATCACGAAGAAGCACCAGGCTGTGAGCAGCCAGAGGAACTGTGACAAGCAGAGCGAAAGAGCCAGTGGGTTGCACAGCAAACGCAACCAACGCAAATCAATGCACGTCAGCACAAGTCAATGCACATCATCGAACACATCATCGGACATCCATATGCTCATGATTGCAAGCGACATACCTCCCAGTCGAGGTGGTGTTCTGCATCCTCAAAGTTTGTGAGGAGGGAGATGCCGCACTGCAGCGTGGCGAGCTCTTCCCGCGACACGGGATCAAACCTCGTGTCCCTCAGCGCACTGCATTGTTGCAGCAAGAGGTGGGCAAAGGTTGAGGGCGGGGCGACGGGGGCTGAAAAACCAGCAAGCAAGCCAGCAAGCAAGCAAGCCAGCCAGCAAGCAAGCAAGCCAGGATACAGCTGATCCAACAGCAGACAAGCAGCAGCAGCGCAAGACAAGCGACAGCCAGGCAAGCGAAAGACACGCAGCAAGACACCCATTAGCACTGTGATCCGCCGGGGGCTTGCGTACCTTGTGAGCGCAAATTCGCGAAGACCTTCGTGGAGGGGTGTGGGAGAGAAGGTGCCGATGCAACCGCGCAGGACCCAGTCCTCGTAGCGGTCGTGCCACTTCTTCCAAGTCACAAAGAGCGGGCTGATGGAGCGAGAGCGGTGAGGTGAGGGCAAAGAGAAACAGCAACAAAACCACACCAGGCCATACGAGTGGGACAAAGTTGTGTGAGCATATGGGGTGGAAACAGATGACCAACGCAAAGCAAGGAGAAGAAGCACAGATGTGGCCGTGGAAGGTGCCAAGGGAACGAAAAGAAACCAAGAGAAACGAGATATGACAACAGCTGTGGTGCAGCGACCAACAATCAGCAAAGACAACAACGACAACAACGCTGCAACGACAACAGCCAGGCAGCAAGTGCAACGTTGGCTGTCTCACAATTCGCCATCGTCGAAGGAAGGCTCCGGGTGGTCCTTGTCGTGCAGGTGTGACTCCAACACACCAAAGCAATACGCCGCCATATCTGTCGTGGCCATGGTGTCTGTCTGTCTGTCTGTCGCACCTTGTGTCTGTACAACAAGGTCGGGGAGAGCCGCGCAAAGGTGATCGTGCCACAAGTGAAGCAAGCAAAGCAAAGCAGGGGGGTGAATGAACAGTCAGCACACACCGCAAGCAACCGAGAAATCCAAACACAGATGTCCCAAACGACACCACAAATTGCAGTAACGGTCTTTGCTGGTCGTTGCTGGCGAATACGAAGTGCATCCAGCAGCCGCATCCAGCAAACAGCCGCATCCAGCAAACAACAACGATGGCGACCACGACGACAACCACGACCAGCAGCGGCACAAGCGGCACAAGCGGCATAGCGGCGATGCAGGCACGCAGTGGGAGGACGCGGGATCTCGCTGCGCGTGTGGCTGCGTTGAGAAAAGAGGTGACGCAGCTGCGAAAGGAATGGGCCGCCGCCCAGGAGGAGTCCGTGGACCAGCACCACGTAGATGCCATCATGTCAGTCGTGCAGTGGGTTGCTGTTTGGCTGCTTGCTTGCCGACTGTCCCTGGGCTTGCTGCTTGCCTGGTTCGCACCACTCCCTGAGGTATCTACCTTCATTGCTGCTGCTGCTGCTGCTCTGCTTTCACTCCTCATGTCAATTACTGTGCGTTGTCGCGTGCGTGCATGCGTGCGTGCAGGAAGCAGCTGCTGACAGCGGAACAGACAACCGAGGGCGACAAAGACAGGCCTGCGCCTCACAAGTCCGTGCAACACGTGGAAGTGGACGATGCGCTCGGCCATGTCAAGACCATGGCCAGCCTGTCTGGAATCACGTTCACAGAAGTCACCACATCAGTGACCAGGAATCCAGAAGGCGCCGCCATCAGTAACACTGGAACACACCGCACATACAACCTGAAGGGAACCTGCCATGGCCTCGGCTTCTTCCTTACCTTTGCCGTCAACGAACAGCGAACAGTGCGTATGTGTCTGTCTGTCTATGTGCGTATGTGTGTGTGTGTGTGTCGGTGTATGCTTGGGAGCGTGTCAAGCGATTGCTTATACTGTACTCCAAGATCCCGACCTGCTCACTTCTCGTGGTTTCTCATGCCCGACATGCATCAACACAGAGCCAAACCATTGAGCGTGTGGCGGCGCATGTTGATGATATCTGCAAGCCAGAGCTCTCACGCTTTGTGCAGCGGTCAGTTGATTTCGGGTGTGGTGTGCATGCTGAACGTTCATGGCACGCGTGCACGGAAGTGTGCGGTTGTGATTTCCGGTGTGTGTGTGTGTGTGTGTGTGTGTGTGTGTGTGTGTGTGTGTGTGTGTGTGTGTGTGTGCGTCAACGCCTTCCCCTCATCTTTATGAAACATGTAACGTGAACATGAATGTGCGTGGTGCTGCTTCGCTCAGGGTTGAACGATCTCGCAGCCCACAGTTGTTCTTTCAAGGATTCGCACAGGTAGGGCGAGCTGTTGTGCGTGTGTGTGTGTGTGTGTGCACAAGAGTCGCTGCGTACGCATGTCGCCACGCCATCCAATCAGCTTCGAGCTGCTCACACGTTGCACATCATCCCAAACACATACACACAGTATGCGCGTGTCAACGCTGAACGGCAGCGAGTGGTGCAGGAGCTGCTGCGCTCATATCCAGAGGTGGTCTCTGTTCCCACAGGTCACCGCTGTGCGCACATCATCGATATCAGCGCCCCACATGCAAGGTGGATAGCACGCTCGCGTGTCTGTCTGTCTGTCTGTCTGTTGGTGCAGCTGGTACCATGGGCGTTTGGGTCTGTTCCACGCCACACCGCTCCTCCAAACATCTGCATGTCTTGTTATTATCTCATGTGTGTGTGTGTGTGTGTGTGTGTGTGTGTGTGTGTGTGTGTGTGTGTGTGTGTGGAGAT
>NW_004754912.1:477181-478657 GCF_000188695.1 Salpingoeca rosetta | reverse complement strand
GCGTACGCTGTTGTGTGTGTCTGCGTGTCCGTCTGTCTCTTAATGCGTGAACGGCTGGCCGCCTATCTATCTATCTGTGAAATGTGCTCCCTGGTTCACAGCCCATTCCCAACAACAACAACACCAACAACAACAACAACAACAACAACAACAACAACAACAACAACAACAACAACAAGGCACCCTTCCCCCCCCCCCCCCCCCACAGGCACTGCGAGCGACGTGGGCGATGAGAGGCGAACGCCGCGCGCTCTCGCTGCACTGGCAGCGGAGACAGACGCGCGCACAGCCCTGTACGCAGCAGCAGATATGGTGGCAGGCCTGCAAGGGTGATGCGGTGCTGTGAAGATGTGGAGATGTGGAGAAGGTGGGATACGATGCTGTCGAGATGATGGAGGTGGGGAGATGCAGAGGGAGAGCAGGAAGAGGGGATGGGTTCATGGTTATGTGGAGTGTGTGCTAATTGCTTTGGTTCCCGCACGGTGTGACATGATGTGATGTGACACATGTGTTTGACTGTTACTTTGCTTTGTGTTGTGTTGCTCTGTAAATGAATGCGTGAGTGCAGGAATGAGTGGAATGGGGAGAGGGGTTGTGAGAGTGGGAGCGAGAAGAGCGCAGCTGAAAGGCGCGCACGCTCATGTTTATCACATTTCAACACACACACACACACACACGCGCGCGCACACACACACACACACACACGCACACACACACGCACACACGCACACGAGAAGCAAGAGAAAGCGAAAACGCCCACAAAACAGCGCAGCACGTGTGCACGTCGACGACACAGACGATTACAACAGCGATCGTTGGGCGACGATGGCTGAGGAAGAGGACAAGACAAAGGGTGGGGAGCTGCTGGTGGAGATGTGGTCAGATGAGGACGAGGATGGCCTTGATGGCGCTGACACTGGTGTGGCTGGCGATCAAGAAGACGAAGAGCTGAACAACGCACGCGGATTCACAACAGCGGACCTGCGTGCATGCGAACGGGTACGGAGGGACACGTTCCGATCGCGGAGAGGAACCTGCTCTGTTGAGAACGCGGGACGGGGGGTTGATTCGTATGCGTGGGTGTCTCTATCGCTAGGAGTCGCTCACTCACTCACTCACTCACTCACTCACTCACTCACTCAATCACTCACTCAATCACTCACTCACTCACTCACTCACCCAATCACTCACTCTCACTCACAGGTGATTGGTGCTCTGGCAAATGACTTGGATGCTTACTTGGATCCCATGTACCGTGAGGTGCGATCGCGGAAGCTCTGCCTCCATTTGCACAAGTGCTGGCACTGTTTGAGCTGTAGCCACAATCACCCTTGGTGCTTCACAGCTGTGTTTGAACACGTGCCACTGATCACCATAACCAACGATGATGCTTTTGCCTGCAGCTCCGAAAGCGCATCCAGCCCATTGTCGTCGCGGATCAACGCCGCTACTTTAAAGGCATGAGTGAGGCCGAGT
>NW_004754912.1:451336-477081 GCF_000188695.1 Salpingoeca rosetta | reverse complement strand
TGTGTGTGTGTGTGTGTGTGTGTGTGTGTGTGTGTGTGTGTGTGTGTGTGTGTGTGTGGCTGTGTCTGTGTGCTTGTGTGTGTGCCTGTGTCTGTGTGCTTGTGTGTGTGCCTGTGTCTGTGTGTTTGTGTATGTGTGTGTGTGTATCTGTCTACCTGTGCATAATCTTTCGTTTCAACAGCTGCATTGACAAGCTCCCTCATCTTCGCTCTCACAACTTCCCCCTCACAACTTCCCCCTCACAACTTTCGCCCTCCCCACCCCCAAATCAACACCACGCAATACGCAGTCGGAAAGCACGCAATGCGTACAAGATGAAGAAGGTGAGCGACACACGCAAGACATGAAACCACACCTTCTCCCCACCTGCCTCTCTGTGTCCTGCCTGCCTCCATGCAAGCGATGAGCACAAGACGTTCCTCTGTCATCCCCCCTCCACACACACACGCACACTCACGCACACACTCACGCATACACACGCTTATCCACGCACACATGCTCACATGTTATCCCCTTGCCTTCTCCCCCTGCTTTTCTCCATCAAACACATCATCATCATCATCGTCATGACCATCATCGTGCAACAGGCTGCGTTGGACCGCAAGGTGATCAACAGCAAGCGCCTTCGCCAGCACCGCATCCAGGCCCTCAAACAGCTGCAGGAAAAGGCATCCGCTCTTGGCATCGAGGTGTGCATGTGTGTGTGTGTGTGTGTGTGTGTGTGTGTGTGTGTGTGTGTAGGTCTGTGTGTGTAGGTCTGTGTGTAGGTCTGTGTATGTATGTATGTGTGTGTGCCCGCTTGTCTGCCTGTCTGTATATGTCTTCCTGTTTGTTTGTCTGTGTGTGTGTCTATCTTTCTGCATCTTACGTCAGTGTACGTATCTGTGTGTGCATCCACCACCACGCGAGCCAGGCCAGCATCGCTGTTCCCGACGGCGCTGCAACACACGACCCGCTCGCATTGGAGGCGCCAAGGCCGACAGATCAAGATGATGATGATGGCGATGGGTGCGATGGTGGCGAGTCCCGTGATTTGGAGACGATCATCCTTTCCTGCTACATCTGCAAGATGAGGTGAGGCCGTGTGTGTGTGTGTGTGTGTGTGTGTGTGTGTGTGTGTGTGTGTGTGTGTGTGTGTGTGTGTGTGTGTGTGTGTGTGTGTGTGTGTGTGTGTGTGTGTGTGTGTGTGTGTCCGGGTCGAGGTCTCTGCCTTTTTGTCTCTCCGCCTACGGGCGGCCTCGTTCCTGGTACCACTGAGCGCGTGCTCTTCCTGTAATCCTTGCATGCTCGTCACACATCGCCCTGCATCACACACACACACACAAACCCAACGCCATCATCACCACCACGTTCGCATGCCTTCAGGTTTTCGCGCCTGCACCACTTCTATTCGCAGCTCTGCCCAACGTGCGCCGCCCTCAACTTTGAGAAGGTTCAACCACCCACACGCAACACCACCACACGCATCCAAGTGTTGCAGATGCACCAATGGCCACACTGAATTGTCTCGAACGCTCCCACGCAACCACACGCAAACACACACACACACAGATGTACTTGTCGAAGCATGGACCAAACCAATTCCCCACTCACACATTCCCACGCATTCGCTCATTCACGTATTGACTCACTCATGAAATCTCACACGAGTGACGTGCACGTGTATGTGAACACAGCGATCGTTCCTCGTTTCACTGGACGGGCGATATGCGATTGTCACCGGCGGCCGCGTCAAAATCGGATTCCAGGTCCGACACACACGTGCATAGACATGTATACACACGTACACGTACACGTATACACACTTTCTCTCTCTCTCTCTCTCTCTCTCTCTCTCTCTCTCTCTCTCTCTCTCTCTCTCTCTCTCTCATAAACATATATGCACACACACACAAGCACACTCGCACACATACAAGCACTCGCATACCACACACACAAGCACACTCGCACACCACACACACACACACAAGCACACCACACACACACACAAGCACACTCACTGACTCACATACTCCCCCCCCCCCAATATTGGCGGCCCTCCCCCGGCACAGATTGGGCTGAAACTGCTGCGTGCGGGCGCCGCCGTCGTCGTCACATCGCGATTCCCGCGCGACGCATTTGCCAGATACGAGAAGGTCGGATGCTGGTCGTGGTCGTGGTCGTGGTTTGTGGTCGTGATTTGTGGGTGCACATGTCAGCACGTGCGTCGAAGTATCGACCGGCTCTTGTTTTGAAACCGTTCCTCCTCCTCCTCCTCCTCCTCCTCCTCCTCCTCCTCCTCCTCCTCCTCCTCCTCCTCCTCCTCCTCCTCCTCCTCCTCCTCCTCCTCCTCCTCCTCCTCCTCCTCCTCCTCCTCCTCCTTCTTCTTCTGTACCTCACCCACACCATCTTGTTCCTCCACTCCCGCATCTTTCTTGCATACGGTTGTCGTCCTCAGGAGAAGGACTTCACGACGTGGGGCGATAGGCTCCATGTGTATGGCGTGGATCTCCGCATGCTTCCGCACGTCGAATCGTTTTGCGACTGGTTCATGACAGAGTTTCCATGGTGCGTCCATGACACCAGCGCTTGCCTTGCAGTTGGTTGTCAGCCCTCCTGCAATTGCTCTTGGTGTCCTGCACACGCACACGCACACATATGTGCCCACTTGACAAATCCAATCATCCCTCCATCGTCACCTCCCATCGCTTTGGCTTACTCCCACCGCACATACTGTGCTCTGTAGCAGACCAACCAACGAACTCACATTGTGCCACCTCCACCAACCGCACACGTACACCACACACGCACGCACACCTTATTCGCACGCGCGCGCAGCTTGGATGTGATCATCAACAACGCGTGCCAGACGATCCGTCGTCCCCCGACATATTACAAGCGTCTCATTGTCGGCGAACTCACAGCGCCGCACGCCCCGCCAAAGCAGGTCGGCTTGTTGCTGCTGTTGCGTGCGTGCGTGTGTCCGTCTGTTTGTTTGTCTGTTTGTTTGTCTGTGTGTGTGTGTGTGTGTGTGTGTGTGTGTGTGTGTGCGTGTGTGTGTGTGTATGTGTGTGTGTGTGTGTGTGTGTGTGTGCCTGACTTGCATGTCTCTCGCTTCTCCCGTGTACTCCCTCGTGTCCTCTCGTGCATCACACCATCATACCGTGCTTCAACACCTCACCTGATGCACTTCCAATCGCGTCACTGACACCCCTGCCAGGTCCACCTGCCCACCAGCCAACCAAGCTCCACCACCACCCCATCACCGTCCACGCCCGCCACAGCCATGACGACAGTGACGGCACCAGCGGCTGGCAGTGGGCGCGATGTTCCTGCGTACATTGCACCGCTGGCGTCACAGCTCGCAGCCGAACACCACGCACACGCCCAGCACGACAGTGACAACAACAACAACAACAACAGCTACAATGGTGATGGCGCTGACAACAGCAGCAACGACAACAGCACTGGCAGCGGTAATGACAGTGTTGCGGCGAAAGCCAACTTGTCGCAGTTGTTCCCTCAAGGCCTTGAAGACGTCAATGAACAGCAAATCGACCTCCGTGACACAAACAGGTGAACGCGGTTTGTCTGTGTCTGTGTGTGTGTGTGTGTGTGCGTGTGTGTGTCTGTGTGTGGGTGTGTCTGGGTCTGTGTCTGTGTCTGTGTCTGTGTCTGGGTGTGCTCTTCTCAGACCTTCATCACACATTGACCCTCCTCCTTATCCCAACTACCTACGCCTTCACCTGGGCTCACATCGACAACCACCGTGCGTGCCTGCGAACCACAACACCACTCGCATCATGCCATATCGCCTGACAACAGCTGGCTGCTGAAGATTGGACAAGTGACAACACCGGAGATGATTGAGGTGAATGCGTGTGCATCAGCGGTGGCGATGAGTGCGATCACGGTGATGGCAATCATGGTGACGACGGGCACATGACGTGTTTGTAGACCTGTCGGATAGTGAACCACTGCAATCATATGTACGTGTCCCTCGGCCTATCATTCCTTCATTCATTTCATCTGTCTCACCTCAACACCGCTGCCACCAACCCCTCCCCTCAACGAATGTCGCCAGGTGATGTCTGTGAACGCCATTTCGCCATTCATCATCAACGGGCGGCTACAGGACCACCTCCTCAAATCAAAACACGTGTGTGAATGTATATGTGTATATGTGTGTATGTGTGTTTGTGAACGTGTGTTTGTGAATATATACGTGCATGTAGGTGTGGGTGTGCACATGTTGTTTCTGGCGTTTGTGGTGTAACGTGAAGCAGTGGGGTTGTGGAACTGCCTGCATACGTGCAAGCACCCAAAGACAACACGTCAATTTGCACTGATAGTTGTGCCTCGTACTCACACGCACACGCACACGCACACGCACACGCACACGCACACGCACACACACACGCATGCACATACATTGACACGCGCGCACATCACCAGAGCGACCGGTACATTGTGAATGTGAGCGCGATGGAAGGCAAGTTCTATCGATACAAGACACCAAACCACCCGCACACGAACATGGCCAAGGCCGCACTCAACATGATGACCCGCACGTCCGCCGCCGACCTCGCAAAGGTGCAGCCATTCGCATTGCTCAAGTCACGTGCCGTATGTCTGTGTCTGTGTCTGTGTCTGTGTCTGTGTCTGTGTGTGTGTGTGTGTGTGTGTCTGTGTATGCGTGACATGTTTCCTACCCTCTCTTCTGTATGTAATTGCTGTGGTTACGCTCACACGTATGCACACATATATGCACACATATGCCCACACATATGCACACACACACACCCTCCCCAACTCCCCCACGCCGGAGCAGAAGGGCATCTACATGACGGCTGTTGACACGGGTTGGATCAACGACGAGAACCCTGTTGCTCGCGCTGCCCGCATTGCACAGGCGCACAACTTCCAGACACCCATTGACGAGGTGCAGCGAGATAACGTTTGGCGGGGGCCGGTGGTGGTTGGATGTGGAGAAGCGCTTGTTTCGTCGTGGCGTGGTGTTATTGGAGGGCTGGGGCTGGGGCTGTGTGGGGTGTTTGTGTTGTGCTGTCGCTGTAATTTTGTCGTGCCGTGTGATGTTGTGGTATGTCTCATGGGCTTGTGCTGTCTTCGCTGTCATGTGTACACACCATTTCAAGCGTGCTCTCACCTTCGACCATCACACACCACCACGACCACAATCACCGCAGGTTGATGCGGCTGCGCGTGTTGTTGATCCCGTGTTCATGGGGGTGCAGGGGCGGGCGAGTGACCCCTCCTTTGAGCCCATGCATGGCATCTTCCTCAAGGACTACCAGGAGACGGAGTGGTGACGCGTGCACACACACACGCATACACACACACACACATACACACACACAACGCATTCTGAAACACGTGGTGAGGGTCGACTCAGGCTTGGTGTTGCTTGCTTGCTTTGCTGTTAACAGAGAATGCTCTTTCATAGCCCTTGCATGCTGTGTTCGTTTGGTTCCTGGTGCTGTTGTTGTGACGTTGGAGTTGTTTACTTTTTGCTCGGTTTCGTTTCATAGAGAGGGCGCATGTGTTGTCGACGAAATGAACACAATTCAACCACGGGGAAGCAGAAAAACCCAAGAAGTCAAACACTTCTCCGTTCATCACAATTCAACCACGGGGAAGCAGAAAAACCCAAGAAGTCAAACACTTCTCCGTTCATCCACACACACACACACACACACATTCTCGCGTTCGTTTATCAGTCCACGACCACAACAGCATCGTCATCGGCCGTGCCTGTCTCCTGTTCGTCACCCACAACAGCTTCACCACCACCATCATTGTCGTCCTCGTCACCGTCGTCACCACCGTCATCACCATCGTCGCCATCGTCGGCCTGTGCCTTTGCTCGCTTCGCCTTGGCCTGCCGCGCCTCTCTCCGCCTCTTCCGCTCGTCGGCCATCCGCTTGTTCTCGAGAGCTTTCGCAGACATGTTGCGCACGCGGTGCCGCAGAAAGGACCAGTCTGCACCCGGCGCCAGCGACTGCACATACTCCTCCAGGTCCATGTTGGCAGCCGCCTCCCCTGTCTCGTCCTTGAGCCGCACCACGTTCCAGAACACGTTGGGCGATGTCAGCGCCATGTTGAACGGCCGCAGGTTCTCCCGGTGGTCAGGGTGCCTCGACAGCTGCGTGAAGAGGTGACCGATGATGATGGCGGGCAGCTTCGGGTAGTCCTCGTGCGCCGTCTTGCGTCGACCAATGGGGAACGTGACGCGGAACCGCCGCGAGATGCCGCTCAGCGTAAACTCGCCGGGCACGTCGCCAATCTCGTGTGTGCCGCCGCGCGCAGCCGTTTCCCGGTCGTACGCCCGACGCTGCGCCTGAGCCTTCAGCATCATGTCCTTGACGCTTTGTCGAAGGTCGCGCAGGGACGCTGTCACGGCGTTGCCGTCCACAGCCTTGATGAGGTCGTCTGCGAGCCCATCCTGCCACGAGAGCGCGTCTGCCTGTTCTTCACTCGCTGTTGGCTTGCCGCCACGCCCACGCCCACGTCCAGGTCCACCTCCACCTTTGCCTGCGCCGTCCCGGGCCCGTGATGCCTTTGCTGCACGCGCTGCAATTGCACGCGAAGCAGCGTCGGCGCCGCCGCTGCTGTGCTCATCGCCTTGCTGCTCCTGCTGTTGCTGCTGTTGTGGCGGCTGTGTCACGACCAACGTGGTGCAGTTGCTGAGGCCCGGTATCTCTGTCAATGGCTTCTCCGTTGTGGCTACATCATCAGCGCTTGCCAGTGGCCGTGGCGGGAACCCGGCAAGCAGGCGCATGGACTCTGCAGGCACGCCAACGGCGGCGGCAATGCGATCATGCAGCGCCTGCAGGGATGCGGTTTCGTCCACGTCATGCAACTGCTGCACACTGCCACTGTACCGGATCCGCAGCGTCCAGCCCATTGTTGTGCCGACCAAAGGTGTGCCAAATCGGTGTCAAACTGGTGACTGACTGGCTCGTCGCGCGTCACTGAGGCCAAGGGCTGCTTGGAAGGCGAGGTGAACAGGACGAGAATGCGTGTGGTGTTGAGGTCGATGTGTGAGAGGTGGTGCCGTGAGGTGTGTGCTCGGTTGCACACTTGTTTCTGTGTGTTTGTGCTCAGTCCACACACACACACAGGATTGCTGCGAAAAGTGACGGGCAGTATTGCAATTCTTCACAACTTGGCAACTGGCAAACAGCAGAACAAGCAACCAGAGGAGACAACAGCACAACCCCCACCAACAGAACACAACTCCACCACCAACACATCATCACACGAGCGAGCATGACGAGTGGAAAGAGCAGGAGGGACAAGGGAAGGGACAAGGATAAAGACAAGGACAAAGATAAAGACAAGGACAAGGACAAGGACAAAGATGATGTGAGCCGTGTTGGGGAGGACGGGGATGTGGCGGAAATGGACAACGTGGATGATGAAGTGCCTGGCACACCCAAGACTGCGACGACAGCGCCGATAAACACGATCCCCATCACAACACCAGGCATGATGGAGGACTCGGCGTTCGAGACAAAAGACGTGTTGTACCCATTTGATCCCACGCTGGCGAAGCTCGTCGTCTCCCAATACGAAGGCGACACGGAGAACTCCTTGTATCATGGCAAGGGCAAGGCTACCTTCTCCACAGGCAACACCTACGAGGTTGTGCGAACGTTGAACATGCCATTCTGGTCGAGGAAGGGAAAAAGCGTGTACATCGTGCGAATGGTTGCTTGTGCTGGCGCATAAGCCTGCGTCATCTGTGTGCCCTTGCTCGCGTATGGGCCAGCTCTTCTTGCTAAGGTGCCCGTGTGGCTTGCATTCCCTGACCGACAACTCTCTCACACAATCATGTCACCGTGTGTTGGGATCCAGGGTGACTTTGATTCTGGTCTGTTGCACGGCAACGGGACATTCTCGTGGGTGGATGGTGTCACGTACACGGGCACCTTTGTGGACAACCTCATCCAAGGCAGCGGCACTTACACATGGCCGGACGGCAGGTGCGTTCGTGCACTATGCATGTGTGTGTGTGCGTGTGCGTGTGTGTGTGTGTGTGTGTGTGTGTGTGTGTGTGTGTGTGTGTGTGTGTGTGTGTGTGTGTGTGTGTGTGTGTGGACTTGAATTGATCATGGCTATGGCTTTGTCTTGCTGACACCACGGCGCTCGCCACCGCCTGTATTCACCAACACCCCCCGCAATTGACGTTTGGTTTATTCATTGCTGTCGTCCATACCTTAAACACTGCAGCACCTACGTTGGGGAAGTAAACCGTGGGTTGAGGCACGGCCAGGGAACGTTGTCGCTTGCGTCTGGTGCGATATACCAAGGGCAGTGGCACAACAGTCTGCGCCACGGAACGGTTGGTATACTCACACGCATATGTGTGTCCGGGAGAAGGGGTGTCGACATGCACGATGTGCTGTGGTGACGCGCACAAGCCGCCTTGCGCGCACGATGTGTGCTGTGATATTTGCATCCTGCTACACTCCAATGAGTGCTCTCGCCAACGCCGTAACGCTCAAACCGTTGATGTGCTGCCTTACGCCTGTGTCCTGTCAACTGCAGGGGCGGCTTGACTATGGAAATGGCCAGGTGTACGAGGGAGAGTGGGTGAACAACAGGCCCTGTGGTCGCGGCAAAATGGTGTACCCGTAAGTAGTTGCTGTGTGTGCGCCGAAAATGGGTTGAGGGTCACACGTGTTATTGAGCACAAGGGGGGGGGGGTCATGAGACGCACACATGTGCACACACACTCTCACTCACTCACTCACTCACTCACTCACTCACTCACTCACTCACTCACTCACTCACTCACTTACTCACTCACTCACTCACTCACTCACTCACTCACTTACTCACTCACTCACTCACTCACTCACTCACTCACTCACTCACTCACTCACTCACTCACTCACTCACTCACTCACATTTACGCTTTTACGCACACACCCCGCCATGCGCACGTGTGCACAGGTCCGGCAGCGTGTATGAGGGCGAGTGGGAGAACGGTATCAAGAGCGGCCGCGGCAAAATGATCTGGACCAACAAGAACGAGGTAGGGGGTCGTGCCACAACATCAAGGCGTGCTGCTGACATTCCACACCTGCTTCATTGTTTTAGGCCACCGCCCCCCCCCCCACACACACACACACTCACACACACATCTGCCATGAATGAGATGTGCACCCATGCCCCCAAGCACGAAGTCCCCTTCATTCCTTCTCACCACCACTCATCTGCAACCACCGCTGGTACTGCAGGAGTATGATGGTGCGTGGGCGAACAACGCCCCCCACGGCACTGGCCGGTACACGTGGATACAGGAGCGGATTGATGGCTCGCAGTACGTGTGCCGCAACAGTTACGAGGGACACTTTGAGCACGGCAGACGTCACGGGCAGGGCACTTTCTTCTTCGCAGAGTAAGCCTTTGTACAGTGTGCGTGCGTGTGCGTGCGTCTGTGTCTGTGTGTCTGTGTTTATCTGTGTGCGTGTGCCTGTGTGTCTGTGTGTGTGTTTATCTGTGGATGTATGTGTGTCCGTCTGTCCGTCCGTCTGTGTGTTTGAACATGTTTTATTTAGTGTGTGTGCGATGCCCCGCTTCCATCATCCTATGCCTGTCCCTTTCTCTGTTTTATGTCTCTGCGTGGAGTGACTTCTTTGTCCGCACTCTGGTCTACTGAAGGCGCACACATGCCCGTATTTGCTCTCACACACACACGCGCACGCTTTTGTTTTCATTGCATTCACTGCTCCTCCAACGACACAGTGGTGCCATTCTTCAGGGCACGTGGCACTACAACACAAAGCACGGCACGGTATGTCAGCCACACCCCATATGCACGCCACCATATTCATGAAATGCTGTTTTCCTGTTGAATCACGCTCAGTCTCATCTGCATTGTACATATGCACACACACACACACACACACTCACACACGTGTGTAACGAGCGTATACACCCATGCTTATTGCCACTCTCATGCACACACACACGTGCACGGTTGGACATGTGTACAGCACACGATGACGTTTCCAAACGGCGTTCAGCGGCGCCTTGAATTCAAGGATGATCGCCTGACGTCAGAGCTTGATGAAGAGTGCTATGCAACCTTCATTCCTGCATTTGAAGACTTGCATGGCGAAGACAACGCATTTGGCGACCAGCAGGTGTGCAAACGACTGAATGCATTTTTGTGTGTGTGTGTGTGTGTGTGTGTGTGTGTGTGTGTGTGTGTGTGTGTATGTGTATGTGTGTGTGTGTGTGTGTGTGCATTAACTACCTGTGCATGAACGTACCAGTGCATGTGTGTGATGGTATTCATGTCGAGTGTCGGCTTCTTCGCCTCAGCAATTATTCACGCCGTGCCCACCACCACCTCCTCCACAACCACTGCCACCACCACCATCAGATCACGAATGTTGTGCTGCAGAACATGAGCCTGCTGCGTCGCGTGTACCATTTCTACTCCAAGATTGCCGTGCCTGTCGCATGCGATAATGTCTACATTCTCAAACGCTTCCAAGTACGGCACAGATGCCCTGTTCAACACGAGTTTGCTCAACATCATGCACACACACACGTCTGCCATCAAGTGTGGGTGTAGCACACTCAACAATGACTGTGCACACAGCACGCAGCACGCATGCATACATCGTGCCCATGTTCGATTCACCACGTGACATTCACACGCACACATGTGCGCGTGTACTGCAGCTCCACCAAGTGTTTCTCGACTGTCAGCTGCAGCGCCACAAAGTCACAATGGCCGCACTGCAGACTGCTCTCGGTGCGAGAACCTGGGACGCATTCCTACCTGCTTGTGGTCTTCGTCGTAGTGGTGGTGATGATGACGACGGTTGTTGGGGTGAAGGCGACAGTAGTGTGCGAGTTGGTGTATTCATTCGCACACACACACACACGCACACACACACACACACACACACACACACACGCACACACACACGCACACACACACACGACGCATCACAGGCGATGTGGAGTGGCCGTGGCGAGCGGAGCAGCGCGAACAGGATAAGCTGTTGCCACGCCACTTTCTCTCCATGCTCGTGCGTGCCAGCTTCCATCTGTACAGCAGCCGCTTCAAGGGCTCTGCTGCTGCGCTTGCTGACTGCTTCAGTCGATTCCTCACAGAGGACCTCTTCCCTCGCGCCTGCACTATTCAAGGTCGGCAGTGTGGCTTGGCTGTCGTGTGTCTGTCTGTCTGTCTGTGTTTGTATCTGTGTGTGTCTCTGGCTCTGTCTCTGTCTGTCTGTTAGTATTGCTGTACCTGCCTGTGTGAATCGAGTGCGAGCGTGAAGTGAATGAGCTCTGTGTCCTTTTTCCCTCTGCCTCGTGCCCTCCTTGTCACACTTGCTTCATTGGCCCGTTATTCCCATCACACACACACACACACCCTTCGTGACTGCACCTGTGGCTTAGGCCTCGCACTGAACACGAGCGTGAAGCAGCAGCTGTTCCGAAACCACTGGGATCCTCTTCACGACGTGGTTTACGGCCTGTCGTCCCTCGATGTAAGAACTTGGATGCAACTGCTTGCAGTTCAAATGTGCACAGCTTGCGGTGTTCATGAACGCTCATGATGCACACACGCACGCTCAATTATTTCGTCGACACATGCTACCTTTCACTCACCCGCATGCACTCATTCATGCGCGCATCCGTGTGCTCTTTTGTTTGCGTGTGTGTGTTGGTGTGTGTTTTGCTGGGCAGATGGCTGCGGCTGATGCTTGTGTGACTGTTCGCACGCTCCTGCACTCGTGCCGTCGCAACCACGTGCTTGGTCGCCTGCTCACCTTCACCGACGTCCGAGGCGTGAGTGCAAACAGTTCCTGGCACGTCTGTCTCGTATGTGGGTGTGTCTGTCTGCCTGCCTGCCTGTCTGGCTGCCTGCCTGTGTGGAGGATGCACTGCGAATTGTTCAGTGCGTCACAGACTGATTGACACATGTTCACGCATCCGCAACGCCTCTGTCGCCGCTCAACAGCTGCTGGAGGACCTTCATCCGCCCATTTGCGAACACTTCAACACCAAACACCAGGTATGCATCCCCCTCTTCCACGTACACACACACACACATACAAACATACACGCACGCACGCACGCACATATATGTATATATATATATACACGCATCGCTCATGCCTTTTTCTTCTTCTCCCAATGTTTATGCCACACTTCCACTCCCTTTTCCGCTTACGTCCACTCAACATGGACTCGCTTGCCCACGTGCTGCGAAACCAGCTGTCGTATGTGGAGTGTGCAGGTGTTGTGATGGGCATGGCGGAGCACGCGTACTTGGCGCTACGGCATGAGCGCGCTGAACAGGAGGAAACACGTGCACTGGAAGCATTGCAACAGCAGCAAACCAAAGGCGGTGCGTCGCAAGGTGATGGAACACAGGACGGCACAGACCACGATCGTGCACAGCAAGAACAACAACGCAGTGGCGATGCTGAGGTAACCTCGGACGCACAACAAAGCCAACATCCGCATGATGATGGTGTCCAAGGAGAGGCGGGAGCGAGCTCGGGTCACAACACTTCGAGCACATCCACGCAAGCAGCAGCGAAAGCAACCAGCGACGGCCCGGCAGCAACGCAGACAGACCGCCCATTGTCGTCATCATCAACAGCACCCGCTGCGCCCAATAGCACCAGCAACGGTGGCAGTGGCGGCGGCACGGACAACAACGGCAGCAGCGTGGCGAATGCAGCGACCACGTCCACGACCAACCATGGTGCAGTCGCAACAACAAGCAGTAACAGTGGTAGTGGTGGTGGTGGCGGCGGTGGTGGTGGGCAGCACCGTAGCAGCAACGCGGCCGTGGACAGCACGAGCACAGGCCACAATAACCCCGCCACCAACAACGACAACAACACCAGCAGCATCGGTCGTGCATCTGCGCTTGGTGGCACTGGGCGGAGTGCATCAAATCAGCAGCTTGGACGTGGTGGCGGTGGCGCAGCGAGCACGGGTCACACGTCGCCGCAGCCCACAGGAACAGGCACGAAGCATGGCTCTGGGCAGTCGAAGGAGCACAGCGAGCCTCCCATCTCGGAAAGCCCCCTCATCTTTGTCGATTCAAACGACGTGACTGAGCCCCACCCAACACACGGCGCCCAGCACTGGGTGACACCAGACCTCGACACCACATTGCGCAACCTGTGTCGATCGCTGACGGGCCGCTCGCGATGGCTCGACTCGCAGGAGCGATAGTGGTGGTGCCCCTTCCATGGCCTTGCTTATCTTGTCGTGTTTCAAAATGAGCTGGGTACTCTCATCACGTTGATACGCGTCGCGCTTTGCATCTGTTTTGTGTGAGCAGGTTGCTGAACCCGTTGTGTGTGTGTGTGTGTGTGTGTGTGTGTGTGTGTGTGTGTGTGTGTGTGTGTGTGTGTGTGTGTGTGTGTGTGTGGATGTGTGTGTGTGTGTGTGTGGATATGTGTGTGTGTGTGTGTGTGTGTGTGTGTGCTTTGGGTTCACACGGTATCACATTCATGCCATGTCTCATTCTTGCGTTCGTTTCTGTTTCGTTTCTTGTCTTTCGTTCTTGGCTTTTGCTGTGCACATCTGACATGAGTACATGGTCACCAGGAACAACCTGGCCACACAACAAGCAATCAACAGGCTGACAAATGTACAACTGCCTCTCGCTCTTGCCCTTCTTCCCGCCCCTCCCTCTCCTTCGCTACAAATCAAAGAATGAAAGAAATGTGTAAGTGTAACACACCAGCACACACATGTGTACATGATAGCACGTGTGCGTTGTACAAACACACATGCACACGCACACGCACACACGCACACGCGCACACGCGCACACACACACACACAAACTCCTCGCAACCGTCGGGCAAGCCTGAAGACACTAGCCGTCGCTTCAGGAAGCCACTAAAATATCCCGCACACGAATGAACATGCATGCCGAGTCCACTTATCGCAACCAATCCAACGCGCCAACATCGCAGCTAACACACACACACACACACACACACACACACACACAGCCACAATTACAGGTGACCAAGCACCTTTTGTCACAACCTTCCATCGACGGAGGGCGTTCACCATGTGCACCAAGGCAAACCAAGCAACCTACGCGTTTGGCAACAAGCAAGCTAGTTCACTTGGGTGACCTTGATCCAGCTCTCACTGTCTGCCAAAGTGTCAGTGGGCTCACCGAGGTATGCAAGCCCATGACAGACCGTCTTCGTGTCTGTGACATACACGTAGAACCCGGTGCAGGCGGAGTCCTGGCTGCATGCCACCCTGCACTCTGTGCGCGCCGCGGAAAACCCTTTGCTCGTCAGGCTGAACACGTCGCGGGTGAACAGGTGATTGCTCGGGTCGTAGGCGGTGTTGTATCGCTGATATGGCCCTGTATGTGTGCCGTGATACCCGGAGTACTGCAGCGAGTAGCTGGTGGTCGTGTCCACGGTGATGGTGTTACCCGTGAGCGAGCCTGTGCCGTCGTAGTAGGTGAACTCCACGCCCAGCTCGCCCGGCTGCAGCTGCACGCCCTGATCCTCGGTTGCAGGGCCAGCGACGGTTGCCCCGGCCCCGTCCTCAATCACGAAGCTGGACGATGTTGGGACGCTGGACAACTGGAACAGGTACCGGCCGCCCTGGCTCACAGTAATGGCGGGTGCAGCCTGTGCAGCCTGGCCGTCTGCGGCAAGGTTGAACGCCGCGCCATCGCTAGTGACAGTGATGGTCTGGAGGATGGGGTCGACGTAACTTGGGCCGGCTTCGCACACGCGATCAGAGGTCGCAGTGGGAGCGCTCATTTCGACCTGGTCAGCCTCACACGCGGTGATGTACTCGCACACATTCGGGGCAAGCTCAAACTCGCCCACGTTGCAGTTGGTGGTGACGTTGTCCGATGTGACGCGGCGATCGCGGATCAGGAGGCTCTCCGCCTCACCAAATCCTGCAAGCTGTGCACCTGGCGTTGCTGCTTCTGCTCCTGCTGTTGGCTGCTGCCGTTGTTGCTGCGTAGCGGCCACGGTGCCGGTGCCGATGCGAGCGACTGCCTCTTCGAGCTGAGCGGCAATGTGATAGGTGGCAGCAAAGTAGCGCACCTCAAACGCACCCAGCCCCGTCGGCTCGGCGGAGGTGGCGCCGCTGCTGGCCAAGGGAAGCTCTCCGCTGATGACGTCGTTGCACGGCAACACGGCGCCGTTCACGTCCAGGCCCGCGACAGGGAGCACGCGGGCGTTGACACCGCGCAGGCTCTTCATGTAGCGGAAATTCTCGCCAAGCGGCAGCTGCGCGTGCTTGAGCTGGTTGTGGTGGACAAAGAGGGGCCTGCCCTGAAGGTCGTGCTGCAGCATGGTGTGGCTGCAGAAGCCAAGGTCCGTGTCAGAGTGGCGCTCCTTGACGGTGCCGACGGCGCTGGGCATCCACGAGTTCATGACAAAAGGGACACCTGCTGCCAGCCATGCGAAGCGGAAGGTATCCTTGTCGCCGTTGATGAGCCCCATGTAGAAGGCGCTGTTGAAGTGGACGCACAGGTTGAGGCCGCGCCACGCCGCCCGCTTGTTGATGAGCAGCTGCCCGCTCTCCTGCTCCCACATGGCCTTGGGCTCCATGCCCAGGATGGCCCAGATGGGGTTGTCGAAGCTCGTCTTCCAGTAGTCTGGCCAGAACACGGTGCCCGTGTCCTGGAACCCCTGCTCCGAGAAGAGGTAGGTCGGGTCCATGAGGGGCGTGTTGTCAGAGTCGATGAGGAGCACCTCCTGCAGGTCAGAGTACAGCAGCGCTAGCGGTTTGAGCTGGAAGAGGCGCATGCCGACGTTGCTTTCAATGGGCTTCAGCAGCTCTGGTGGAACAACGGCGGTGAAGTCACGCGGCTCAACGTCGTACGCAGCCAGCACCTCCCGCTGAGCAGCGTCAACCTCCTCCGGGCCCAGGTGCCAGATTTGGATGCGCAGCGTACATCCAAGGTCGCGCAGCATCTTGACGGAGACCAGGGCAGAGGCGAGGTACCTGCCGCCGGCAACGATGATGATACCGCGGCCACGGTACTTGCCTTCAGGGTAAGTAGGCACGTTCTCAAGGTACTGCTTCCACTCTGCTCTCCTGTCATCGACAACAGCGCGTGCAGCGTCCCAGTTGGCACTGCTCCAGCTGCTAAAGTGCTCGTCCTCATAAAACGCCACGCCAGCTGGAAGAAAAGGCAGTGCAATGGTGTGGTGATGGCATTGGTGATGGCATTGGTGATGGCATTGGTGATGGGTATGGGTGAGGCGAGTGTGCTCGTGTACGTATATGCTTGTGTGTGTGTGCTTGTGTGTGTGTGTATGTGCTTGTGTGTGTTTGTGTATGTGTGTGTGCTTGTGTGTGTTTGTGTATGTGTGTGTGTGCTTGTGTGTGTGTGTGTGTGCTTGTGTGTTTGGTGATGGGGTTCACGAGACACATGATGTTTGGCACATGGTGCATATGACTGGCACGTGCCTGACGTTGGCTCCCTTCAACCACAAAACGTTCATTCCCACCTTCGCAAGAAGCTGCTGCGGAGAGGACGAAGGTGCCTTTGCACTCTGGGTTCACGAGGAAGAGCTCACGAGCAACAGAGACAGCACACGCTTGTTGCTGCAAGCAAAGGTCCTGCACAATGTCGCTGACGTCGTGGGCAGTGCACCCTGGAGCGTTGAACTTGGCCTTGACGTTGCTGATGTACATTCCTTTGGGACAGGACATGCGAGCGACGCTGCCTTCCACAGCTCGCACAGCCCGCGTGTCTGTGTCGAACACACACACACACACACGCATGCACCGTGACGACAAATGAAGGAGTTGTGAGCAACAGTTGGGGAATTGCACAAGGACACACAGCCGCAACGACTGTGCACGATCAACGGACACAGCGACGTAGGTGCGGTGCCATACAACACATCTTGGCACTGCATCGGCTGTGTACACGTATGCCACACAAGTTAGACGATTGCCCACACACACACAACACACACACAACACACACACATACACAACACACACACAACACACACACAACACACACACACAAATGCCCGCACACATACGCACGCGCCCATGCACCTTTGAATCCAGATGTCCACATCAGAGCTTGATGACACGATGCGTCCTCGCCAAAGAGAAAGCATTCCCCTGTTTTGTCGTTGAGGGAAAAGGAAGTGCACTGCTTATCCTTCTCACACAACCTCTGGCATTGGTCGAGGGCATCGCGCGACAGCGAGTGCAGTGCCATGTGATGGTCGCATCTCGTGTCGTTTCGTACAATGAACTCTGCAGGGGCAAGAGAGTGATGTGACGTGCGCCATGTGCGAGAGAGTGTGTGTGCGTGTGTGTGTGTGTGTGTTTTGAAGTGTGGTGATTAGCGTATGGATCGATGATCAGCAACTGCGTTTCAGCGCGCTATCCACCCGCGCGTTGGTGTGCGTAGTGTGTGTGTATGTGTGTGTGTATGTGTGTGTGTGTGTGTGTGTGTGTGTGTGTGTGTGTGTGTGTACGCTGTACCAAGGCCAGGAGATGTCTTTGCATGGTGCGTGGCTGTTGTGGATGTTGGAAAAGAACAATGCTCAACAAGAAGGGCGATGCGGCCCAGGGGGAAGGTCAGAGTGTGTTCATTGAGACGCGTTACCTGATCTTGTTGGTGCTTGTGCGGAAACCGAGACTGCGATCAGCGAGCATGCCACCAGAACCATCGGCGCTAGCACGTCCAGGCCCACCACGCGCGCCATCGTCAAGGTGAGCAAGCGACAGGGAACAGGGATGAACAGAAACTCCAAGAGAGGAGAGAAGAGTTGCGCGGGGTGGGGCAAGTGTGTGTGAACTCGACAGCAGCGTGGACTGCCAGGGTAAGCAGGGGACGAAGAAGAGGGCTGTGACCGTGCAGCGGTCGGCAACAGCAGCCACAACAATGGGTCGCGGGTGGTGCTGGGTGTCAAAGAGTGCACACAGCAGCGCCAGCAGTGTGAAGAGGAGCACTAGCAGCAGGGGGGTTTGATTTTAACAATGCGCGAATAATGCCTGGGCGCAGCACACAAAATCCGCGGTAGTCGCTCGTTGCTTTTTTACCACCGGTGGCAAATTACACTGTGCTGTTGGTAAATTCAGCATTTTACCAACCCTCCCTCGTGCACAACACAGGAAGCAAGCGGAAAGCATGAGCGACAACACAGGCGATGGGGAAGGCGAGCAGCGCCAGCTTCAACAGCAGCTGCTGCCGAGCTTCTCCACGTTTGAAGACCTACAGCAGGTGCATATGTGTATGTGTGCATCTGTGTGCATCTGTGTGTGCATGTGTGCATGTGTGTGTGCATGTGTGCGTGTGTGTGTGCGAGTCAATCGACGATTGCGGGCGTTGCATCACTCGTGGTGCGTGTTGATGGGTGATCTCACTATAACCATCATCCCCATGGTCATCATGCTTAGGCAATGTTCCAGAGCTTGGTTCCTGCTGTCAAGGCCAGCGTCCAAGTGCCAAAGGTAACATGGCAGTGATGACAAGAGGCGAGCGCACAACATAAGCTTGGCGTCATGTGGGTGCGCAAGAACATTTGCATGGATGGCTTGCTTGCGCTGCGTTGTGAACTCACGTGATTCCGACCGTGGTGACATGCTCGTAGGGCGATGACCACCTGTACTTCTCCACAATCCCAGAGTTTAAGACCAAGACGCGTGACTTGCAGCAGCGCCTCCTCCGCCAGTATGTTGTTCGTTGCCATCAAGCATGCAGCCGAAATGGAAATGGCAACGGCTCCATGCATGCGTGTGTGTGTGTGTGTGTGTGTGTGTGCGCGCGCGTGCGTGTGCGTATGGTGTTGTAGGTGTTGGATTTTGTTCGCTGCTGAACGTTCATTCATATCTTTGTACATGGACTGTGCTCGCTGGGACACAGGATCGAGGGCTTGGCGAAGCTTGAACACGGCCACCTTGAAGGCTGGTCCCGCGATGACATGGACGAGCAGATGTCATATCTAACAGAGATCAACGACCTCTGCATGGAGCGTGTGGTGAGTTTATCGCCAATGCTAAATATGACTGTGTGTGTGTGTGTGTGTACATGCGTGTGCATGCGTGTCAGCTTGTATGTGCGTGCGTGTGTGCGTTTGTGTGTGCATTGGTGCCTGGCTCGCTTGCTGTCCATATCTCTTTCTTTCTACAGCTCGCTCTCCGCGTCCTTTCTCCATTCTTTCTGCCTCCATCAATCAGCCTGCGTGACCTGCACACCCCCAACTATGCTGCACCACGCTCCAACACCGACACTCAACCTCACGCCCCCGCCCTTCCGCCCAATACTCTGCCGATCCACAGAGCATGTTCCTGGACGACAAGCGTGGCGCGAACCGTGCGAGCGCAGCCCTCGAACACCGGCTGGGCAAGCACGCCGTGCACACGGTCTCCATTGGTGCTGGTGCTGGCTCCTGGAACAAGACAGCGCCAGGCATGCGTGTGCTACAAGCAACGAACATTGCGCGCCCGCAGCTGCTGTTCACCGACGCCATCGACAACACATCCACGCCATTTCGCCCCAAACTCACGCGAAAGCCGCACGCCATGCGAGACCTCAACCTGCAGGCGATTCGTGTGCACGGGCCCGGCACAGCTGCTGCCCCTGCTGGCGCGGGCGACGATGAGGAGGAGACGGTCGTGTATTACGAGCACCCTTACGAACACGAGCTCCGCGCATTCCAGGTAGCCGCTGGGTTCTTGTCCATGTGCATGTGTGTGTGGGTGTGTGCATGTGTGTATGTTGGGGGCGAGGGCGTATTGTCGGGAATTTGGAACGAAAGAGCGGGTCGTGGTTTCAAGATGGACATGAATCGGGCGTATGTGTTTGCTTTTGGAGAGGAGGGGAGCACCTGCGCCATGGTCTAGCTGCTGCACTGCCTGTGTCACCCGTCCCAAAACTCATCATCCTCACGACCATCACCACGATGTTGTTGTTGTTGTTGTTGTTGATGATGATGATGATGATGTTGTTGTTGTTGTTGTTGTTGTTGTTGTTGTTGTTGTTGTTGTTGTTGTTGATGATGATGATGTTGTTGTTGTTGTTGTTGTTGTTGTTGTTGTTGTTGTTGTTGATGATGATGATGATGATGATTATGATGTTGTTGTTGATGATGATGATGATGATGATGATGATGATGATGATGATGATGATGATGATGATGATGATTATGATGATGATGGTGCCAGCCGCCGGCGTTTGCGCTGCAGCCGGTGGCCGATGCCGCGAACATTCGCCAGAAGCGCTCTATTGACGAGTGCGCAAACAACCCGGCCACGTTCGTCAACACCGTCGACCAACTCCAGGTCGGTCTCAGTTTGTGTGCGTCTGTGTGAGTGTCTGTTTGTGTGCGAGTGTCCGTCTGTCTGTCTGTGTGTCTGTCTGTCTGTCTGTCTCGTCCCTCTCTCTCGTCCCTCTCTCTCGTCCCTCTCTGTCTCTGTTGTGCTGTGTACAAACTGTGTACGACCCGTGAGGTTTGCTCCTCTGACACTGTGTTGCCATCTTCAATCGCACACGCACACACGCACACACACGCGCTGTCGGTGTGGTGTGACGCGTTGCAGGATGTGCTGTCGGCATTGAAGGGCGAGCGCGAAGTGGCGGTTGATCTTGAGGCGCACAACGTCCGCTCCTACCAGGGTTTCACCTGTCTCATGCAGGTCAGCCACGCTGTGTGTGTGTGTGTGTGTGTGTGTGTGTGTGTGTGTGTGTGTGTGTGTGTGTGGTCAGTTCGTATTTGTTGTTAGCTGCTTGCTGGCTGTTGTTCCGAAAACTTTGCCCTATTCGCTCCTGCCCTATCAAAACACGCTGCCGCCATTCGCCTCACCACCACCACCGCCGCCGCCACCGCATGCGCCACCACAATCACCACCATAACCAACCACCACATGCTACGATGCGGCTGTGCTGCCAGGTGTCCACGCGCACACGCGATTTCCTCATTGACACACTAGGTGTCCACGCGCACACGCGATTTCCTCATTGACACACTCGCACTGCGCGGCCATCTGGAGGTCCTCAACGAATGCTTGTGTGTGTGACTGTGTGCTTTGTGTGTGTGTGCGTGTGTGTGACTGTGTGCTTTGTGTGTGTGTGCGTGTGTGTGTGTGACTGTGTGTGACTGTGTGCTTTGTGTGTGTGCGTGTGTGTGTGTGTGTGACTGTGTGTGACTGTGTGCTTTGTGTGTGTGCGCGTGTGTGTGACTGTGTGTGACTATGTGTGTGTGTGACTGTTCCTGTAACTCCGCATGCCTCTGTCTGGCTTGCATCGGCCCCCACTGTTCCTGTAACTCCGCATGCCTCTGTCTGGCTTGCATCGGCCCCCACGCTCCTCGCTAATCCCCACCGTCCACACCACCATGGCCATCACCAGGTGCTTCACGGTGCGGACAGCGACATCCTGTGGCTGCAGCGCGACCACGGCCTCTACATTGTTTGTTTGTTTGTTTGTTTGTTTGTTTGTTTGTTTGTTTGTTTGTTTGTTTGTTTGTTTGTTTGTAACACTGTGGTTGGTTTTTGCGTTCGCGCATTCGCATCGTTTCACACCGACTCACTCACTGTTACACACGCACGCGCACACATCACACAAATTCATGCACATACATGCACACACCCATGCACGTCCCACTTCTCGATTGCCAGGCCATGCGTGTGCTCGGGTACCCAAAGTACTCGCTGGCGTATCTGCTCAAACACCTGTTTCACCTGTCGCTGGACAAGCGCCACCAACTCTCCGACTGGCGAATTCGTCCGCTCCCCGCGGACATGTGCGTGTATGCACAGGCGGACACACACTATCTCCTCGACGCACACGACGCCCTCAAGTCAGTTGCGGTTTTGTTGACACGTGTGCTTGAAGTGTGTGTATGTTGCTGCAAATGGGGACGGGGGGTTTACTTGCTGGTCAGCTCAGTGTTGCGGTTGTTCCACGGCATCCCCAACGCTCCCGTACACACGAATTTAACGCTCACGCGTCTACACGTGTACACATACGCATAGGGCCGAGCTGCTTGAGCGTGGAAACGAGAATGCAAATCTCCTTCGCTCCGTCTTCACCCGCAGCACAGGTGGGCACACGCTGCTGCTGCAACTGATGTTGTTGCTGTAACTGACTTGTGTTATGTTCTTTGTGTTCGGTTGTTTGAATCGCATCCGACCCGCACACACACACACACACACACACACACACACACACACACACACACACACATACTCTCTCTCTCTCTCTCTCTCTCTCTCTCTCTCTCTCTCTCTCTCTCTCTCTCTCTCTCCCTCATTCACGCGTACCCACACAACCACCTGTGTGCAGACATTTGCCTGCAGCGGTATGAGGTGCCGAAGTATGACGAGGAGCAGGCGATGCGGCTGTACAACAGGCAGTCGCTCGCGCTGACGCCCAAGGGCCTGGCCATCTTCAGGGCCCTGCACGCGTGGCGCGACGCCGTCGCACGCAGGGAGGACGAGTCTCCAAGGTAATGCCGTCATGGTGGTGGTTGTGGTGGTGGTGGTGGTGGTGTGTGTGTGTGTGTGTATGTGTGAAGGGAAATGGTTGAGTGTTGGTTGTGGTGATGTGGCAGTGTGGGTGCGGCAGCAATGAAACCACGCAGTGTGTTGCCACTTTTGCTGTAAGCGCGCACGAAACGCTCCCCTCTAATACCTTTGTTTGTTTGTCCTTTTTCCTGTGTGTTTGTCCCTCTCCCGCCAGATATGTGATGGAGGACCACATGCTCTTTTCCCTCGCCCGAAACGCGCCCACGCAGCCATCGCAGGTGGGTGGCGTCGCGTGCTGCTGTGTTTGTGGCCCACTGTGGTTTGTCGCATCCTGCTGTGTTGTTGTGTGTGTTGCGGCGTATGGGGGACGTGCGTTGTGGATGTTGGTGGCGACTGGTAATCGTAATGATACCTGCTGTCTGCTGTTTGCATCATCTTGTGGCGTTTGCTAATTGTACTGCATCGCATGTGCGTGCGCACTCACATACACACACACACACCAACACGTCCTCAAATGGCGCATCTCGTTACACGTGTTGTAACACCGCTTTGCCTGTCCACATGTTATTTCTTTCAATTTCTCGTGCGCACGTGCAGGTGTTTGCAATCTGCCAGCCGACACCAACGCTCGTCCGCATGAACGCGCACACCATCATCGAGGTGTGTGTGTGTGTGTGTGTGTGTGTGTGTGTGTGTGTGTGTGTGTGTGTGTGTGTGTGTGTTGTTTGAGGAGAGGGGAGGGCACAGCTGCAAGGGAGAGAACATGCACATAGATGCTTGATCGTGCTGTTGCAACTATTCTTCCCACCCTTCACAAGCACCCGCACACACTTCCACACACTTCCACACACTTTCGCACACTTTCACACACATCGTCTCTCATACATGCACGTGTGCCACCAGACAATTACGAATGCGCAGCTTGGGCTGACAGACGCCGACCGCTTGGCTGCGGAGACGGCAGATGGATCCACCGTCCTCACCACCGATCACGTGTCCGGTGGACGCGACGTCCAGTCCGTCCTCTCCCACGACACCGTGAAACCGGCCGATGACACGAAGCAGCGCTACCAGCTCGCCATGCCACGCCTCCAGGTGCGTAAGCACTCGTAAAATGCACATGTGTGTGTGTCTGTGTGTGTGTGTGTGTGTGTGTGTGTGTGTGTGTGTGTGTGTGTGTGTGTGTGTCCATTTGTACGATACATGTGTGTGGACAATTGCATGTGCTTGCTGCGTTCTGCACTCTTTTGAGCTGACCGCTGCCCACCTTCTCCATTGTATGATGCAACAGGACCTGGATCTCTCGTCTGCCGGTCTTGTCAAGCGCTCCTCCACTCGCTTTGGCCAGGCTCTTGCAGCCCAGGTTGGTAGCCACGGCCCGTTTTAGTGTGTGTGTGTGTGTGTGTCTGTCTGTGTGTGTGTGCGTGCGTGCGTGTGTGTGTGCGTGCGCGTGTGTGTGTGTGTGTGTGTGTGCGTGTGTGTGTGCGTGCGTGCGTGTGTGTGTGTGCGTGTGAAGCGGTTGAGATGCCTGTTTGACTCGATTGCTGTCCGTCCTTGGCTTCCCTCGTATTTGTTGTTGTTGTTCTTCTTCACATGGTGGATTCCTACTGCTTGTGGGCTGTTGTTCGACATTGTTCGCTTCGCTTTTTTGTTTTTTGAGTACAGAAGAGCACGAAGGTGTCGTCTGTTGCGGCCGACATTCTTCATTCGTTTGCGCGCACCCCACTCTTCGCCGCAACACCAAAGGAGATTCTCGACATGCACGTGCGTTGCTCTGTCTGTCTGTGTTCCATTCCCATGTCTACGACAGAGCGTGTGTGCTGTCTTTGGGCTGTTTGTGTGCTGTGCTTTTTGTGACCTGCTCTCTTCTGATGTCACTCGTGTGCACGCACACACTAACACGTACACACATACACGCACACACTTACACGCACACGCATGCCCATTGCAGTCTGATGAACACGCGGATGAGGAGAAGAAGGAGGAAGGTGGTGTGTCGGACAGCCAACCAGAGCCAGAGACAGAAGAGAAGAAGCAGCAACAGAGCGGTAGTGGTGATGGTGACGCGATTGTTGTGGAGGACTCGGACAACGAAGACGACATCATGATTCTTTCAGAAGTGGTGCGTGGCGCTGCGTGGCGGGGATGGGATCACACACACACACATGCGTGTGCGTGTGCATATGTGTATGTGTGCATGTGTGTGCATATGTGTGTATGTGTGTGTACAAAAGCATGTCTGTGACTCTGTTTTATTCTAATTCACTCCCCTGCCCACCGCCTACCCACCACCGCCGCAACCAACAGAAGCAGCGGGAGGAAGAGCAGAAGAAGCGACGGACGGAAGAGGACGACAGAGATGATCTCCTCGGGGAAATCAGCATCTCTACAAAGGTGCACCACGCAGCATGTGTGCATATCTGTGTGTGTGTGTGTGTGCATATGCGTGTTTGCGTGTGGTGTGTGTGTGCATGTGTGTGTGCGTGTGTTGTTTTTTTTTTTTGTGTGTGTGTGTGTGTGCGCGTGTCCGTTCTTCCCTGTGCATGTGTGCACGTTATCGTCTGTTCGCTGACTTTGACTCATTCGTTCATGTTGCGGTGTGGACTGCAGGGTGACAAGCGCAGCAAGAGAAGTAAGAACAAGAAGGACAAGAAGGGCAAGAAGGGCAAGAAAGGTAGTGCGGACAGCTCAGAGAGCAAGAAGGGCAAGAAGAAGGAGCGAAAGCCGAAATCTGGAGAATGGCGCCGCACACACGCGCAGACCGAGTCACCGTCGTCGTCGGCGTCATCAGGACCAGCAAAGAAGCGCGCCAAGTTCGACCCATTTGCAGCGTCAGCGGTGAGCTGCATTGTACTTCTGTGTGTGTGTGTGTGTGTGTGTGTGTGTGTGTGTGTGTGTGTGTGTGTGTGTCTTGTCTGTCTGTGTGTGCATGAGTGTGTGTGTGTGTCTGCGTGCGTTCGTGTTTTTGTCACTCCTCACTCTATGTGAACAATGCGTGCGCGTGTGTGCGATTATGCTTGTTTGCAGGCACAGAAGAGAAAGAAGGGCTCTCGCACGAAGCAGCGTGGTGGCTCCCGCACTGGCTCGATGAAAGTTCGCAGATGAATGAGTGTTTGAAAACGTTGTAGGCGCTTGTGTGCGACATGTGTTGTTGTTGAAACGAATACACCCAACGATCACATCTCCGGAGACCCCCTTGGGTTTGTTTAGGTGTTTGTGCTTTCCTGTGTTGGTGTGTGTGTGTGTGTGTGTGT
>NW_004754912.1:449732-451236 GCF_000188695.1 Salpingoeca rosetta | reverse complement strand
TGTGTGTGTGTTTTTGCTGAGATGATATGGGACATACAGTGTCATCCATTCCTATTCACAGCAATTAGGAAAAACAGCAACTGCAACATAAAAGCGAGCAACGCCCAAGGGAACATGAGCAAGCAAAGATGGATTAACGTGACAAAAAGTTCGAAGAGAGAGGATTTGGAGAGAACGGATGAGGCAGATGCTTGCACGCAACGCGGATAAGATGTCACAGTGTCACCAGCTTCCTCAGTGGTCACATCAACCAATATCTTCATACATCAGACGAGGCATTTCCCTCTTCATGGCTCCCCGTCATGTCTGCTCGCACGCGCCAGTTGTCTGGTTGAGCGCATAGCCTGATCGGCACTGCAAACAGGTCGACTCGCCTACACAATGGCGCATGGCAGCAGTGGTGGTGAATAGAGAGAAAGCAAATGCAGAGTGCGCAGATGCGTGTGACTGTGAATGTGTGTGAAGGTGTGCAATCGTGTAGTACTGTGCAATGGTACGTGGTTACTGTTCGACGTGTGCATCCGCTTCATATAGCAGCACTTGTGTGTGTGTGTGTGTGTGTGTGTGTGTGCATGCAGGCAAGGAAGGCACAAGCAAGGGTGATCGTGGACGCCTGAACGCACCGGGCGCGTTGCCAATGTCGTATGTGCAGGAGACACAGTTGTAATCCGGACACACGCATTGCGAGGCGTCCAGGGACGATACATCGTCCGTGCACGTAAATGCTGGCGTGCACTTGCGGTTATAATCGCCACGCGTGTTTGCATGCGCAGTCGTAGATGGGCACGACGAAACACACTCGCCTGCAAAATACCAAACAAAACCGAGGACATACAATCAAGTGTGAGCACAAGAACTTGCTCTCAGAGCGGCACAGCTGATGGCACACGCGCAGCAGTCTGTTTCCAGTGCGTCGTGGGCAAGATACTGATGTATCAGCAGCTCAGATAGGCAATGGTCTGACTGCGCGAACACTCGAGCACACGTCAGATACTTGCATGCAAGCAATCAAGCATACAGTATGCAAAGTCGCACAAAGCAAGCTGCTGCACTCACCCTGGTACAGGTACAAGCTGTTACGACACAGCCGGCACTCTGATCCGCTTTCACCAAAACTAATTGTGTGCAAGATAAAGGGCAGCGACACAGGTCGTGAGATTGCGGGTGATAGATACTGTGAGCAGGTGGCAGCACGGACTGGAGGAAGGACACAACTACACGGTGGGTCCAAGTCAGGCCTAGCACACACACACACACACACACACACACACACACACACACACACACACACACACACACACACACACACACACACACACACACACACACACACACACACACACACACACACACACACGGAACAATTTTCAATTAAGCAGTCAAGTGTAGTATTTTCGCATGTCACACACACACGAGAGAGAGAGAGAGAGAGACGCACTAGCACGTGTGGCAGTTGATGGGATCTGGACACCGGCACCGCCTTCCGCTCGCTGAAGTCAAAACG
>NW_004754912.1:442232-444732 GCF_000188695.1 Salpingoeca rosetta | reverse complement strand
TGCTTGCTGCTGGATTGATTCGCAACTGCCAATGCAACTGCGTGACTGCGCAGCCTCAAATGTGTGTGTGTGTGTGCATGTGCGTGTGTATGCGTTCACCACCTCAACCAATACACACACGACCTGTCTCTCTCACTACTGACGCTCTCCAACCCTTCGCCGCCCCTCTCCCCCGCCATTCGTCCATGTGCACATCAGGTACGCGAGCGGCAACACGACGGGTGTGGTGCTTGACTGTGGTGATGGCGTCACGCACGCCGTGCCCGTCTACGAAGGATTTGCTGTCAAGAATGCAATTCGCCGCATCGACGTCGCAGGAAGGTCCGGTACCGCTGCACTTGCTTGCGTTGCTGTTGTTGTGGTCGTGGTGATCATGGTGGCTGGGTGGTGGGGAATGTATGCCTTTTCTGGTACGTGCGCTCTCCCGGTGCTTGTTTGTTCACGGTTCCATCAAGCACCAACGTTGTCGTTTGCAACCCCGCTTATCATCTCCCATTCGCCTCTCCCCTCAATGCCTCTCTCTGTGTGTGCAGGGACGTGACGCGGCACCTTCAGCTGCTGCTGCGGCGGGAGGGCCACATTTTCAAGACGTCGGCCGAGTTTGAGGTGGTGCGCACCATCAAGGAGAAGGCGTGCTTCGTGTCGGACAACGCTGAGAAGGAGGACGCACGCACAGACCGCGCCCCCACCCGCTATCGCCTCCCTGATGGCCGCGAGATCATGGTGTGACAAAGGGGAGCGGTGTTGTGGTGTGGGGAAGGGCAGAGAGAGCATAGAACAGGGTGTTGTCGCCTGTGCTTTTGCGAGCGAAGAGGCCTGAGCACATGAATGTGGCTGTGCTACCGCAGTGGAAGGTCATGCTTCTGGGACTATTTGTGTCTCACACTATCGCCTACACATGCGTGCGTGTGTCTGTGTCTGTGTGTCTGTGTGTGCGTGTGTGTGTAGATTGAGGGCGCGCGCTACAGGGCGCCCGAGGTGCTCTTCAACCCGGAGATTATTGGCGAGGAGTGCGAAGGTGCGTTCAGTCACTGGCGTTGTTGGCGGCGTACTGATGGCGATACATGGTGGTGTGGATGCGGATGTGGATGTGGTTAGGGTTGGGAGTTTGTGTTTTCATGTGATGTACGCACTGGCTTGCTTGATTCGATCCGTTCAATTACGGGCAATGCCCGTTACACACGTGCACCACTGCCCACCTCATGTTTCCGCCGCCGGCACCTCCACCACCACACCAACGGTTTCCCCTCCCCCTTCGTGTCTCTTCGCTCCCTCTCTCCGCTGCTTACGTCAGGTGTTCACAAGGTGCTGACGTATTCGATCCAGAAGTCTGATCTGGACCTGCGCCGCGCCCTTTATCAGGGCATCGTCCTTTCTGGCGGCTCAACCCGCTTCGAGGTGCGCACACACACTTGTTGATGCAGACACTGTGGCCTTCGCATTGCTCTTGGTCCTCGCCCAAAAACTAACGCAACGTGCACTTGTGTACAAAATTTTCACACACGACCTTTGCAGGGCTTTGGGCAGCGGCTGCTTAAGGAGGTGCGTGCTGATGCGCCGAAGGACATCAAGATCAAGATCATGGCTCCGCCCGAGCGCCAATTCTCCACCTGGCTCGGGTACAACCACAACAGGCGATGCCGGGGGCGGGGGCGGGGGTTGTGTGTGTGTGGGGTGGGGGGGTAGTGGGTGTGTGTGTGTGTGTGTGGGTGTGTGGGTGTGTGGGTGTGTGTGGGTGTGGGTGTGGGTATGGGTGTGGGTGTGGGTATGGGTGTGGGTGTGTGTTGGTGTGTGTGAACCTACGGATGCTGTTTGGTTTGACTGTCCGTCATCATCCACTCATCCATCTCCTCTCCCACTCCCGCTCGTCACCATCACCTTTGCCATCATCATCATTGCCATCACCATTGGTGGTGCCAGCGGGTCCATCCTTGCGTCGCTTGACACGTTCCGGCGCATCTGGGTGTCCAAGGCGGAATACAGCGAGGTCGGCCCGTCCATCATCCACAGGAAAATGTTCCTCTGAGGCCCGCCCAACAGATGCACACCGACAACAACAACAACAACAACAACAACAAAGTGTACTCTCGTTCGGTTCGGTTGCTTGTTTTGTGTTTCCTTTCCTCCTCATTGCACTTCCCCCCTCCCCATCCCATGTTGTCATAAGCGCACCGCTGCTGTTATCTGCACGTGTGTGTCTGTGTGTCTTGTCTGTACGCGTGTGAGCTGTCCTGTTGAGTCAGCGCGTTTCGTTGTCTCCTTTGTTGTATGAAGAAAGCTGGTCGTGTTTTGCAGGCGCGTAAGTTGACAAAGTGCATTCGTGTGTGTGTGTGTGTGTGTGTGTGCGTGCGTGCGTGCGTGTGCGTGTGTGTGTGTGTGTGTTCACAGCTGTCGTTGTATGAGCGTCCAATTACAATGCATGAAAAACCAACAAAAAGAAAACAAAAATGATGAACAAGAGATGAAGCAAGCGCTGCCATGGCATTGCGCACAAGCAAAC